>NC_056660.1:15106250-15407187 GCF_018350195.1 Panthera tigris | reverse complement strand
TTCCATTTCTTTCATGTAGTCATCCAAAAACAAGGGGTTTCAGGCTAGGGTGGTGGCTCTGCTCCTCCACACGGATGGAGGCCATCTAAGGAGGGTCCTTCTATCTTGTTCCTTTATCCCCAGTGAATTAACCTCATTTGGCCTACAGGTGATCTGCTGCTTTGTCCACATTTAAAGCAAGATGGAGGAAGGAAAGCGGGCTGTCTGCTTTCTTTCAGGGCACTAACTGGACATCGCATACATCATTCTGCTTCTACTTTCTTGGCCAGAATTTACTCACATGCAACAGCAGCTGATAAATAGTCTTAAAAAGGAAAAACTTAAAAATATTGAAATACAATATACTGAAAAACATAAAAATCATGTGAATATGATGTATATGTATATAAAACGTATAGCTTGCTGAACTTTCATTAACAGAACACACTTGCATGCCCGGCATCTAGGGCAAGAATAATAATACCAGAACCCCAGCAGCCTCTTCATGCCTCTTCCTGGGTTCTACCCCCTCCCAAGTCTAACCACGCCTGAACTCTAACAGCAAGCTTCACCTGTGTTTGTACTTTATATAAATGGAATCATCCACACATCATTTATGTCTGGTTTCTTTAGCGTGGTATCATGTGAAAATCAGCTATCGTGTTGTGTGGCAATGTTCCCAACACAAAATTCTATTACTGTGAAAGAAGGGAAAAACAGATTATCAGGGGATTATTAACAAGAGACTACTATTAGCCATCTCATTGACTTTAATGTGTCTTTCCAACTTTTGCCTTTTTCCTAAAGTTTCTTATCAACTCCCCACTCTATCTTGGCAGTTGATCTCTGACTTTGTTGGAAGACAGAAGCTGGAAGCTTATTTATATTTATATAAATAAATGTATTTGTGTCCTCTTTCCTCCAGTCTCAATTGAACTAGCATAGCATTACATCTGCCATATTCTGTTAAAGTGGGAATAGGGCCTGCCCAGATTCAAGGGGGTAGCAAAATAAAATCCAATTTTTTTTTTTAATATTTATTTTGAGAGTGTGTACATGCTATGCGTGTGTGTGCATGCAAGCAGTATAGTGGCAGAGACAGAGGGCAGGGGGAGAGAGAATCCCAAGCAGGTTCCACACTGTCAGTGCAGAGCCCGACACGGGGCTCAATCTTAGGAACCATGAGATCATGACCTGAGCCGATATCAGGAGTTGGACACTTAACTGATAAGAGCCACCCAGATGCCCCTAAAATCCAGTCCTTAATGGGCCACATCACATAAGAGCATGTGGAATGGAAGACTTTGTTGTGGCCATCTGGAAAGTACAGCCTGCCACACCTAGCTTCAAAGTATTTGTACAGCTATTTAAAACTATAGCAATCATATACAGAACTATGAGAGATAATAAATTGTTGTTTTACACCACTAGATTTTGGGGTGGTTTGTTAAGCAGCAATAACTATATAGCTAGGTGTATCAGTTACCTCCTCTCAAGAATGCTGTGTAACAAACCGCCCCAAAACATTGTGGCTTACAGTCATAAACATTTATTATTGCTCACAACTCTACAGGTCCAGCTGGGTGGTTCTGTAGTTCTGGGCTAGGTTTGGCTGATTTGGGTTGGGATTTCAAATGCATCTACAGTCAGCTGGCAGGTCGCCTGGGGGATAGCTAGTCTAGCACAGCCTCACTCACATGCCTGGCTGTTACAGGCTGTTGGTAACTAAGGTGCCTGGGCTATGTGTTTCCTTGTCCAGCAAACTAGGCTGGGCTAGGCTAGTAGGCAGCTGAGTAGGGTTCTAAAAGAACAAGGGCAACTATTCAAAATCTTTGGAAATCTACTCAAAGTTGGCATATTATTTCTTATGCATTCTATTGGCTAAAACAAGTCACAGGCCAGTCGTTCAGATTTAAGGGATAGGTAAATAAAGTCAACTTCCTGGTGGGAGGAGCTGTAAAGCCATAAGGTGAAAGTTATGAGCACATGGAGGGATAAACTAGTAGTGACACATGCAATAAATCTACCCCCAAATAAGTAAAAACCTTATTGTTTTAGTGATTTATCTTCAAGTATATGTTGAGATAGATACTTACATATACATAAATTCAATCTCTTTTATTTTAATTCAGCACTCCCTGGCCTATTACTTTCCCTCCTTTCATATGCCTCCTATCCTATTTAAAGGATAAGCTGATTTTTTTTCACCATAAAAGTTTATTTACACTGTAGGGATTAAGTAAAGCTCCAATACCGTAAGTAAGAGAACAGTTAATAACAAATGTAAATGAATTCCTCTGCATCCAGAGTGAAAAAACTGAAGAACAGAACAAGTGAATCAGACAATGCAAAGGTCAACAACTGGGCTTTAATGAATAATTTTGGTGAAATCTGTTATTTTTGCACAGATAGGCAGGTATAAACCACACATAAAAAATAAACAAAAATATTCTTTCTCTCCTTAAGTACTTCTTAGAACAGCCATGACTAAGTTTAACTTGATACATATTTCAGGGCTTAAAACCCAAGAAACAAACACATTTTTGCAGTTAAACTTAAGAGACATACATTTATTATCTAACATTGGAAATCCTCTCTTGACATTTGATTGGTTACTCTTATTGGTAGGCTTGCCTTTTAAAACTTTTCCTAGGAGAAGATACAAGGAAAAAGTTATCTATCCAGTTACCCATCATTCTGTGAACTTTAGGAATAATACGATCTTAAGTTAGCTGTTTCGGAAAACATTGACAAAATGGTGGAGTGTTATTTTTACTTTCAGAATCTCTTTTTGAAAAGGAAAATGAGTATCAAAAAAAATTTTTTTTTGTCCTGACATTGGTGGAATGAGATACATCTATACCGTTCACAGATTTAACACACAAGTCTGCTTTAAAAGAGATCAATACTAATAGGTAACATGAAGTGAGAAGCCAACTTGAAGAGATGCTTTCATTCCAGTGTACTTAGATAACCCCTCTCCTAGGTTTTAGCAGCACATGCCTGAAAAGAAATGCACATCCTAATTTCACAGATAGTAACAATGATCACTTTCCTTACACATTTAAAATATGCTTACCTCTTTGACAGCTCCAGTCTTAACTGTAAAGAAAAGGTTATTACAAGAATCCAATTCTAGGTGCCCTGACTACATTTTATCATCACAAGTAGTATCACAACTATCAGTGTATCTTAAGAGAAGGATTACTGGCATTGTGGGTAAGATAATTATTAGTTGTGAAGGGCCATGCCAGACACCATACAACACTTAGCATTCCTGACCCATTCACTAAAAAACTAGGAGTTTTCAAGGTCACTGTGACAACAAAAACATATCCGTACATTTGCAGATGACCCTTGATAAGAACCACTGAATTAAATGACCAAAGATTAGTATCTATTAACTTTTTGACTTCCACAGAAAGTAAATGCTCCATTACCTTCAGTAACTATGACTGAAGAGGAACACTTTGTTTAAAAAAACAACTGTAATTAAATGTTATTTTGGAAAGATAAGCTGTTTCTTCAGATTCACGGTAACCTGAAAGGATTAGATGCACAAGGTGCAATACTTATTTATTCCCAAATGCACACATACATTTACAGGAAAATGACTGCTTATGTTTCACTGGCATGTCTTACCCCATTTATCTTTAGTATAAAAATATGTCCCTCTACTACAACAAAATAAAAACATGTAGATCTTCTTGATAGATTCTTTCACACTGATGTTCCTGGAAACTGCTGCTGTCTTTGCTCCAAAACTTGCTGATTTAATAGTTGTTGCTGTTTCTGTAAAAATTGCACCACTTCTGGACTTCTTAGTAATGACTTAAAAAGAAAAAATATATTTGTTAGCATTATTCTTATGGGATTATCTTCACATGCTATAAAATTACTGTTATGTCCCTGCACAAGGCACAATATGCTTATAAAACATGGCTTTGCATTCACCCTTGCATCTGATGCATTGCAATTAAACTGCAAACTAATAATAATAAAATTTGATGTCATACATCAAAATACTAAAACCTAAAAATAGTGAGTGAAGCCTGATCTTATTGGTGACTTTGAACACAAAGGAAATGCTTTATTGATGTGCCAGCATATATATTGTCTATGAAACATAAGAGCAGCCAAGAATAGCACTGGCCCAAGATTATAGCAAGAAAAACAAGGACATGAAAAGGGGCCACATGTGAAAATGGCCGTTAGATGCTAGTGTGGAAATCCACTTAAGGATCCAATTTCTCCTACTAGCCTATTAAGTCTTTCTGAAGAAATTAAAGCGCCTGTGTGTGTGTGTGTGTGTGTGTGTGTGTATGGGTATATAGGTATTAATAAAAGTAATATTAGCACATTACCAACAGTTCAGAAAAGACAGAATATGACTGATCAAAAAATATATATACAGTTTTGTACAACTGTCATTTTAAAATATAAAGTCATATAACAACTATAACAGACTCTGGTTAGTATGATTTTACTATAATAAAATACTTATAGAAATTGATGAGGAGAAAAAATACTTTGGTTCCAAAAAACTGAAAAAGATAAACTGAACAAGGTGGAAATACTATCATTAAATACTGATGTTAAAACTTAACATTAGAGGGGCACCTGGGTGGCTCAGTTGGTTAAGCATCTGACTTCGGCTCAGGTTATGATTTTGCGGTTTGTGGGTTCGAGGCCCATGTTAGGTTCTCTGCTGTCAGCACAAAGACTGCTTCAAATCCTCTGTCCCCACCACCCCCTCTCTGCCCCCACCACCCCCTCTCTGCCCCTCCCCTGACTGTTCTGTCTCTCTCAATATAATAAACTTTAAAAAAAAAAAAAAAAACCTTAACATTAGAGCAAAGTACATTTTCTAGTTACTTGTTTTAAAACTTAGTTGTAGTCAACCATATCAGCCAGGTCACGATCTCGCGGTCTGTGAGTTCGAGCCCCGCGTCAGGCTCTGGGCTGATGGCTCGGAGCCTGGAGCCTGTTTCCGATTCTGTGTCTCCCTCTCTCTCTGTCCCTCCCCTGTTCATGCTCTGTCTCTCTCTGTCCCAAAAATAAATAAAAAACGTTGAAAAAAAAAATTAAAAAAAAAAAAACTTAGTTGTAGTCAACCATACTTCAATAAAAACATGTATTTGTAAAGATAGTCCCAAATTCTATTAAGTAAATGCACAATAGTCTACTCAGTTATTATGACACTGTTTGAGCATTTAAGCTGTTTAAACTACAATTTTACTAACTGTGATAATTACATTTCTGGCAACATCTTTATCCATATACAGAATTTATTTCCTGCAAAGATCTCCACAGTAAGTATGACTGCTGAGCTAAATGAATGATTAGTTTGGAGACTTCTGATACATAGTGCCAAACTGCTTTGCAGAAGTCTTATTATACCAACATATGATACCATCAAAAGAATGAGTATCTAGTTCATGGAACCCTCAACGTCATTGTTTGTTATCATTTAAATAATTTTCATCTGTTGTACTGTTTATTGTGATTTTTACTGACATTGAATACCTTTTCATATCATTAAATGGTGGCATTTCTGCTTTTTTTCCCTGTTCATATTTTTTGCAATGTATTAAAGTCAAAACTTTTTCCTCATCAACTTATATAAATATTTTGTAAACTAAAAATGTCAACCATATTAACCACAGTCTCTTATATTTGTTGCAAAGATTTTTCCTATATGTTATTTTGAAGTTTGCATTTTTACCGCCATTTTTGACTATAGTATTCATTTCTTTGTAATTTTGTCTATTTCTTTTAAGCCAGAAAAATATTTTTGAGATAAAGTTTCAATGCCATTTTTTAAAAATCTTTATCAGGAATTTATTTTGACGTACAGTGACATGATTAGTTAAATTCTTTTTTGTCCTCAAATTATTAACCAGTTATTTCAGTATTTATTGAATAGTCTCTCTTTTTCTGATTGAATTCTGATGCTTCTACCAAGTTTATAATAGAGATCTTTCTTAAATGGTAGCCTAATTATACTTCCATACCACTAAAGCATTATCCCATAAATCACAGAATTCAGTACCAAGAAAGTCTCTTTTAAAACCCTATCTTGCTCAGATATTCAAGGTTTAGTCAGTGAAGATAAAGGAATAAAGGTGTTTCAGCTCATCCAGTTTTGGGAGAGCATTATGACATTCTAGTATGTGGTGGAAGAACAATTCGATCCTGGTAACCGTTTAACAAGTTTTAAAATCACAAAAACTACATAATTCTATTTATAAAAACTTTTGTTAACAAATTTGTAAGTATTTTACAAACAGATATTTACCAGTCTTTTCTGATTTAACACTTGTTCTAAAAGAGTGGGTCTTGCAGGACGATCCCCAAAGGTTCCTGTTCTTTGTTTAACAATGGAGAGTATGTTATCTGTACTTTCCTGGGATAAATGATAAAAATACAAATAGGATTAAGTTAAATAATAATCCATGATTGTAAGCTTTCAATGATGTAAGGAATGGGTCTCACCTTCTCTTCCTTCTTGCCTAGTCCCTGTGAAACATTGGGAAAATCCCTGTTTAAGTCATAGGTAAAGTGATGGCAGTTAATTTTATAGGACATTCTTCACTCCCTCACCTTCTACGATTTCCAACCTGGGGTCTCCAGTCTCTTGAAGGTCTCAAAATCAATAGTGGGGCAGAGGTGGAAGAAGCAAAGAGTTACTTGTTACCTATTTTCAATATTACAAAAAATGCCAAGTGGAAATTAAACATTCTCTTCAGATAAAGCCACCCAGGCCAAAACAAAGTTTGTCTGCCTTTGGATGGAGTACATAAACTCAAAGGCAATTTACATATTGCTAATGAGACACCCTGATAGTTTCTTGCCCATTTAACAACAACAGTTAAATGCGGGGAGGGGGAGCAGTAAAATATTAAAGAAGCAACTGATAGACGAAGCTTTCAAACTTTGGAAGTCACTAGGAAAAAAATGACAAACTGGCTTTGAAAAGACTAGAAAGCACTGGTATAAATAATCTCCTGCTATTGGTATAGCCAAAACAGTTAAGTTCTAAAATGAAAACGATAGTCTGAGACATCCTTAACTAAACAAAATCAGCAGCACTAACTACCAAATATGTATCCCATTACCTGACAGAATCTTAAAATACTCACAATTTTCCTGGCATAACTAAATATTGTTGTAGTTAACTAAGATATTCTGACTCTTAGAAAACCTGATACAATACTGACCACACCCAGAAATTCTAACTAAGCAAATATAAAACTGTAAGTGTTTTACCATGAAGCCATATGTAAATTTACTCTCCTCTCTTTGCTCTTTATTTAGGTGGTTACTGAAGCTGTTTTCTTCTCCTGACCTCTTTCCCCACTGGCTCTGAGTTCTCTGTTAGAATACCCACTTTCTCTCTTTCATTATGAGAAGTTTATCAACTGATGTGACAAAAATGTTCAATCCCTAAACACTTTAGGCCGCAAAATGTAAAGGAAAAAAAAAAAAACCAAACTGAAAAAAGAGCATTCTGATACCAGAGAAAACAAAAATAATTTCTTCCTCCCTCACTCCCCACAGGATTAACTACATGTAGCACTATTTCATTTTTGTGTGCACAGAAACGAAATAATGAAACTGACTTGATGGTGTTATTCTTACAACCCCAGAAAAGCACTATGTAGATTCACAATGTTAATGTCACAAAAACACAGAAGCTTGCAGTAGAAATAACCTTGAGTCAGCTAGTCCAAACTTCTACAGTGTTCAAATTACTTTTTCAAAAATTTTCAACACCTTTTGCCCTAAGGAGTTTACCAACTTTTGAGGCATCCCATTTAGTTTTAAGTAACTCCAACATCTAGGTAGCTTTTATTTAGGTCGAGCTGAAAGACATATGTCTTGTGATTTTCACCTAAGGTTCCTAGTTACTTAAACTACGCAAAATAAACCTACTGCTTCTTCTAAACGATAGCCTTTTAGATATTTAAGGATAATGATCAACCCCGTAAGTCAATTATTTTATCCCTAGTTCCTTTTATGTGTTCTCTCATATAATACACTTTCAGATGCATAGACTAAATATTATATATATTTGTTCCTTATTTGATTTATGTAAATGATTTTAAAAACCTTAATTTCTAATTTGCTTTTCACACTACAGAAGACCCCTACCACTGCCCATCACTCCTACTATAATAATCTCCTAAAGTCTCTAAGTCTACAGGCCTTGACTTTAAACCATCCCATTAGAGTAGAGCCCTGTTACTTCCTAATTAGAAGCTTCATTTAAAGACTCCAAACCTAAATCCCATAACCTGCCATTCAACACCATACATAAACTGGCTTCCAATTCTCTTTCCAAATTTATTTTTCATGAATTTTCCACATAAATATTCCACTCTAGCTAGAGTGGTCCTCCTGTTTCTTCCCAAAAGTGTCTTCTGTATTCCCACTTCCTTTTACTAAGATGAGCTTCGTTTTCTTTCACCTACCCAAATTCAAGGGAAACAGTATTGTGTGAGGATACACTATGTGAGTGAAGGCTCTAGAATCAGACTACTTGGGTTTGAATATTTGCTGGCTATAAGACCTAGACCAAGTTACTTAACCTTTCTGTGCCTTAGTTTCCATGTATGTGAAATACAGCACCTATCTAGCATTGCTAAAGGATGTGACACTCCATTTATAGCTTTGCACAGTGTCTGGCACATAAAACACTTAGCTGATTAAGCATAAACTATTAGCCACCCTTTCTGGCTTATACTGAGTTATATTTTCTCTGCAAAGCCTTTCCAGAGTATCTCAGCCTATAATGATCTGTCCTCCTTTCCACTACTAAAGAAGTGCTATACAGTTGCCCCTTATATCCTGATGGTCACTGTTGGTTTTCTTCACACTCGGTTCAACAAAGATAAAGACTTACAGCTCTTGAAGTCTCAGAACTGGTAAAGTGTCCCATAATATAAGACAAATGGTACAGCAGGGTATTAATTCTTGCTTATAGCAATTACTTCTCTTTCCTAAAAAATCATGCAAATTATTTTAGAATAGGAAAATTATTAAGATTCTTTTTTGTGGGACGTAGAGGGGGAGACTTAATTCAGTATCTATTTGCCTTTTATACATTTTCCTCAAACTGTAGATGTAAAAGCTGGACAGTTAAAAGAAAAAAAGTAGCTATA
Source organism: Panthera tigris (assembly GCF_018350195.1). Classification (NCBI taxonomy): domain Eukaryota; kingdom Metazoa; phylum Chordata; class Mammalia; order Carnivora; family Felidae; genus Panthera; species Panthera tigris. Next base: position 15,398,044 of record NC_056660.1, on the reverse strand, counting down.
GGTAAAATACCTCTTTCTTGAAAAGAAGTATATTCTCTCTCTGAAGATTCTGAAGTGAATTTGTAACACAGGAGTAACTTTGGAACATATAGGGGGCAAAAAATCAACCTTACTTTCATTCTGTAGTAAGTGAAATGCTTATTTCCATAATTCCTTGTAATCTAAAATACATTTTACAAGGACACAGGTTCAGGTCCACAGGGGTTTTGAACTCTATAATGTGTATGCAAATTAAATACCTACATGTATATATTTTTTCTGGGAAAAGGGTTCATTAGGTTTTATCAGATTCTCAAATAAATCCTTTTACCCTAAACAGATTAAGACTCAATGAGATGAAAGGGAAAGAGAAGTCACTCAGGCCCTAATTAATTAGTGTAAATTAAGTGTGACATGTTGAGTGCTATAAATTTTAAAAAGTTATAACATTACATTTATAAACAATCCCAAAGTCTAAAATTTTAGCAATGAGGTTGTTCAAGTCCAGCAAAAACTAAGAAATTTAAAGACTTTCAGAATACATCCTAGGACAGCTTTCAGTTTAAAATTTTTTCTGGATCATTTTTAACAAAATTCAGTTTTTCAATGTACTGAGGGACAATAGCTTTTATTAAAAGGAGGAAAACACACAGATGAAATATCTGCTTATCTGTAACAACTTCCAAGTATACTACTAATAATGACAATAATAGTGGCTAAGGTTTATTGGCTTTTACTATCTGCTAGATAGTGTGAACACTGTGTGAACACTCAATATGGACTATTTCACATGTTCACTGCAACATTACAAACCAGGTACCATTTTAAAATCCACTTTACAGATGAAGATGCTGAAGCTTCTAAGAGTTTAACAACCTATTCAAGAAGGCCACACCACCAGCAAATGATGATGGAATGGAGATTTGTAGCCCAAAGTCCAACACCAGAGCACTGGCTTTAACCTTCAAAACAATTCAAATTAAACACTCCAAAAATCTTCTGAGACCTACACCCCATCATTATTCCATTTCCCTTTCTAGGGGCACTAAGAAAAGGGATAGTTAGAACAAGGTACTAAGAAAAGGGATACTGAGAACAAGGTTAAGTACAGGGTACTAAGCATGGGAGTACTGAGGACAGTATAAGGCTACTGAGAATAGAGTTACTGAAAACAGAGTACAAAAGAATAAGATTAAGGGAGACCAGGGCACTAAGAACAGAGTACTTAGCAATGGGGTACTAAGAGTTGGGTACTAAAATAGGGATACTGGTAACAGTACGCTGTGAATAGGGTAATGCAATCAGGAAGAGATTACCTTCTCTAAAGTATAATTTCATCTAGTTTCCTAAGGTCTCTTTGCTTGCTCCTTTAGCGATGAACCACATCATTCACTTACTACCTGTCCTTCCAGCCCATATTGCAGATCTTTGAAATAACAGGTCTGCTGATATGTCACAACATTTCCATTGACACTTATTCATCTCTCACAAGGATGTACCCGAACGGTTAAGGCTTTGCACATGTGTGTATAAACTCTAATTTAGGACAAGCACTCACTCACTCTCTGCCACAAGTCGAGCCATAGCAACCTGGCCCATCTGGGAGCCGGCGGGCAGCGCTGGAAACGCGGTTTGCGCTAAGAGTGTTGTTTCCTCCCTAACTCCCACTCCCCAAGACCCCAGCTAAGGTCTGATACCTCCAGTCTGACGTTTCCCGCGCTGCCAGGCTGGGCGGCCCCACTGCAGTTCAGGGCCTGATCACTTTTCTTCTTTTTGTACTTGTCCTTGTACATCTTGTTGCGGTGTTTTTTGCACATCCAAGGCTTGCGCTGCTTGGCCACCTGGCTCGTGGTCTCGCTGCAGCCCTCGAAGGTGCAGGTCTTGCTCATGCTGCCCCCGCCGCCACCCCGTCTCCGGGCTCCCCCGCTGCCGCCCTCGCCCCCCGAGTGTGTCTCCTCGTCCTCCAGATCCTCCAAACTAGCCGTGCTCTCGCCTCCCCCCGGGGCGTCTGAAGTGTCCAGCAGGTCGGCTTCATCCTCCCCTGCCTCCTCCTCGCCAGCCCCCGCCACTTCGCACAGGTACCTAACGGACTTGCCCGTCCCGGCGCCGTCCCCCAGGGCCGGAGGCTGCCTGAGAACGCCCTCCGCCGCAGATTCGTCCTGCCCTCCGCAGGGGTGCATCACCAGCAGGGTGAACTGCGAGGCCGGGGCCGGGACGGAGGCTGGAGCCAGGGCCTGGCCCAGAGCAGTGGCGGGGGCCCCGGGGCGGAGCGCGCCACCGGCGGCGCCCGGCCCCGCACCCTCGACGACGCCCTGCACCTCCGTGCTGCTGACACCTTGCGGGGGTCCACGACCCCAGCCTTTCAACAAATGCGAAGCCCAGCGGCACTTCGCAAGCCAAAGACCACGGAGAGGAAAAAGCTCCGGCTAGGTGAGGGGGCCCTGACTGCGCCTGCGCGGCCGCGTCTCGCGCGTGAGCGTTTCTCTGCCCGGCGCCTTTCTGGGAACTTCGCATCTCTGAGGGGCGGGGCTGAGCAGCCCGCGAAGGAACGGAGTGCGCAAGTGCGGCTGCGGCGCTGGCTGGAGGCGCTGCGTTGCGTTTCTCTGCGCTGGCGCCGCCGCTGCTGTGGAGGCTCTGGGTGCAGTTGAAGTCTCTCTCTGCGCGCTCGGTAAGACCGCGCTTTTTTGCTGAAACCTACTGTGTCTAAAAAGTTTCAAAAACACTTTTGTACTGGAACTCCACAGTGTAAATTAAGATGGCTCCTGAGCGATTTTATGACTTACGGCGTTTTAATGCTAATTATCATAGTATTTTCTCCCAAAATGCCTTGAAATGGGAGATGTGAAGCTGGCATGTGCCACAACCTGGCACCACTAGTTGGCAGTCAAGGAGGGCAGAGGCGGCCTATTTGAAAATATGGTGGAGAAGGAGTGGGCCAGACTTGGGGCCAAGTTTGTGTTAAAAGCTAGGTGATTTGTTCCGATACATTTCTTTTTCTCTCTTGGAAACTTATTTGATTTTTAATATTTGTCCTTTGCTGTGACCTCTAAGATGAGTCTTTAATAACGTTTTCATTAAATACAGTGAAAACGTGTAAAATGCAACCCTGAATGACAAACGTTAAAAAAAAAAAAAACCAACAATAAACGATCTATTATTTTTACCAGTTGTTGCACAAGTGCTGGTTGCTAAATCTTAATTTAGCCATATCTCAGGAGGGAATCGACCCTGCCGCCTCTTGAACGAAAGTGCCAGGTAGTTGTTCTCTTTCCATTTGTTCCTTCCTCCTTGCCTGCTTGGGTTTTGCATTCCACCTATTGGGAAGGAGAGCAATGACTACCCCAACAGATGATAAATCCACTCACATTAAGGTGTTTGGGTGTTGATGTGTGAGTAGGTCAGCAGCTACCTACGTTTCAAAGAGAGGCAGAAAGAGGTTTGAATATAGACAGACCTGGCTGGCACTGTCCTGTGTGACCAGGCCTCAGTAGTGACAGCCTCTGGGACATTCAGCTTTCTTGATAGTAAAAGGAAGGGTCAGTGGTGTGCTAGATGAGGTTGATGAGAGCCATTGTTGAAATACCAGGTATTTAATGAGCTGGAAGTTAAACACTTATTATTAAAAATTAAATTACATAAACTTCCAATTAAATTATTTTATTTAAAAAAAAAATTTTTTTTTTTAACGTTTATTTATTTTTGAGACAGAGAGAGACAGAGCATGAACAGGGGAGGGGCAGAGAGAGAGAGACACAGAATCCGAAACAGGCTCCAGGCTCTGAGCGGTCAGCACAGAGCCCAACGCGGGGCTCGAACTCACGGACTGTGAGATCGTGACCTGAGCTGGAGTCGGACGCTTAACCCACCAAGCCACCTAGGCGCCCCACCCATTAAATTATTTTAAAAACAAAAGTTAAAAACCTCAAAACTCATCCCTTTCTAACCGTTTTTCAGTGTTTTACTATTAGCAATGCTTATAAGATATGTATGTGGAAATACTAGTTAGTAGTGTGATATTGCACGTCTCTTCTCAGCTCTGCATTCAGTGATGTCACGTTGGTTGCTTGAAACTAGCCATGGTGAGCGTGTTTACACTATGGGGATCGTCAAGTGATACAAAGCAGAGCTTGAGTTGCTGTCGATTGTCTTCAGACTCAAGGTGATAGTAAAAATGTTAATGAAGATTAAACTTAACACATTTGATGGCTGTGGCAGTCACGTTGTCAGTAGCCTCCCAAAATGAAGGAAATATTCTCTCAGAATTTGAAAATTATCATGATTTCAGCCAAGAAGTTGCTCCCATCATTGAACAATAAGTGAAGTTCTGGCATACATCTTCATTGTTTCATTTATGTCTTACTCATCAATAGAAACAAAAATGTCAGCCAACATTCAGAGCAGAACTGCACTCTGTCACTAATGTGAGCAACTTCTTTGCTGAATCGGATAAAAATCAAGCATTTATTTATTGTTTGAATTCTTGACACTTGTTGGTGAAATAATTATAAAAAGTGATAGTGGATTTTGCAAGAAATAGCACGTTACACTGAAGTGTATGGAATTACAATAAGGAGTCTTGTGATTTTTATTATTTGTAAATCATGTGCTAAAACATTCTTTCTACCAGTCAACTGGTTTTTAAAAATTTATCAGCATATCACTGAAGGCAGTGCTATTTAAACCCTAGTGCAAATTCCTGTTATCGTATTCAATAAATGACAGCAGGTTTTTTTTTTTTTTAATTGAGATAGAATTTGCATGCTATAAAACCCACCCATGGTAAGTATACAACTTAATGATATAGGCCAGCAGGGGCCAATAGACTCTTGTAGTACTGCTTTAATTGTCCATTCTCAGTGTATTTTAACTCTGACTTAGGCTTCTTCCTTTGCTCAAGAAAATGATATATGGTTAATTTTTATGTAGTTATTAATTCAAATAAAATTGTTTTAAACCTAGAACCAGAGTCCCACACCTGTTTTCCTCTATTTCAAACTCTATAGATTAATTTACCTTCTCTAGTTTTTTTTTTTTTCTTCCTTTCTGGCTTCTAGACAATAGTTTTACGCTTCCCTGAGAAGTAACATATGCTGTGTGTTGGGAGCTGAGGAAAGGAACCATTCTTATTTCCTTTTATCAGTCTTCTTAGGTGTTCTTTCAAACTATGAAGCTTGGTGTTAACAAAGTACCAATTTTCACCAGAACAGAATTTTACCACTGTGATTACAGCATAGTAGAGTTGTCTTAAAACCAATTACAGCCCTCATTTTTATCTAGGAAAACTTGTATGAAAATAAATCTATAGGTCTTGGATTTTATTTTATTATTTCAGAAGAAAATAAAGTATTCTATATATCATGTTTGTGATAGTGATTGAATGAATATTATGATTATTGCAAAATGACAATTTTCAACTCTTATCACTTCCTCTGTATTTATGAGTTGGCATTTTACTGTTGGGAAGAGCCATCCCTTCTACTTTCTGTATTTATTTCTTTATTGTTTATATACAATCAGTATGGACTCATGAATTTCTGTTTTATTTAACGGATTGCAGTCTCTTACTTACCTTATCAATGCTCAGATTGTTCTGGATTTGGCTGGACTTCCTAGATTTGGCTGGTGGTAGTCCTTCAAGCAGGCTCCTGTATCCTTTTGGGCACTCCCTTGCTTTCTGGCATAAGAAGATATTCCAGACTTGTCTTGTACTGTCCTAGCTACAGTCCATTTCTCCTTTCTCCTAGGAGATTTCCTAGGATCTCTGGTTCCTTTTCATGGAGGATGATACCTAGAAACCAAGATCTGGGTGCTAGATGTGCTTTATGCTACTAGGCACTTTAAACAGATAAAAGGAAAAAATCCAAACATGTATGTATCTATACTTAATCATGAATTCATACTGATTACTCCTGTTCTGATCCTACCCCCAGTAGCGTTTCTTGACTTCCTTCATTCCACATTAGTATCTTCTTTCTTCCCAATGATAACTCTGGTTATGATGTGAGAAATTTATTCATGGCAATCTATATTACATGTTATGTTGTATATCAATATTTTATTTGATTGGTATTTTATTTAAAAAAAATTTAAAAATGTTTATTTATTTATTTTGAAAGAGAGAGGGAGGGAGAGAATCCCAAGCAGGCTCCATGCTCAGCCCAGAACTGACACAGAGCTCAGTCCTACCACCAGGAGATTGCTACCTAAGCCAATATCAAAAGTTGGCCACTCAATCAGTTCAGCCATCCAGGCTCCCCTTAATCAGTTTTTTTTTAATTTATTCTCTACTTCCAGAAAAATAAAAGGCCTATTAAGAAAATAAAAATTAGCACAGTTCATTTTGAGCCCATATTTGTATTTCTTGTCTTCATCCGTCTATAGATAAATGCATGACTGTAGCAAAAGACAGACTATGCTCAGACTTTCAGATATATTGTTAGCATTTTGTTTAGGAGAGCCAGGAGATAACCTCCTTTGAAAGAGGGTTTCACAGAGTTGCTGGGCACATGATACTTTGATATTTATGTTATCAGTGTAAGAATAGAGAACTTTTAGGGGAGGAAATATTCCTGGGTATTAGTGACAGACGTTTTGACTTTAGTCACAGGTTAAGTGCCTGTGTATTTGATCTTTCATATCCCAAATCATCCTTGAATTTAGCTTAACACAAATGTCACAAAATGTACTGCCAAAATGCCAATAAAATACAGAAAAGCAAAGAAATATCTGTAAGGTGACCTCCTCTGGTTCTTTTACAAGGAGAGTTCTTCTATCCCATGTGATATGTATTCATAACACTCATGATATCTGATATCGCCACTACCAGTCTGAGTCCTCATTTGAACATAAGCAGGAAAAAGTTTTTAAAACTATTTCTAAGTAATTCAGATGAGTTTGGTTCCAGGCAAATAGCGTGATTGGAAGAACAATGAGAAGCAGGTTTTGATCTATATGAAGTGAGAACTGACAACTGGATCCATCTGCTATGGCAATAAAATTCTGGGTTCCACTGAGAAACAGGTTATCATCTCATCCTTCTTGAGCTATGTGTGGAGATAGGGAGGACATGAAAAACTCCTGGAGGCTTCATGATTTAGTTTCAGTTATACAACTAAGTTGTCTTTCTAATTAGGATTTTTTGTTTTAAGATTTAACTGAGTGAAATAAGGTGTTATACCCCACCAATTTATAGCAACATTACTTTTTTCCAGAGATGACAGGATCTTCAGAAGTGTGGGTAGGTTACTTAATCAAAGATCCATTCTACTAGATAATTATTAGACAAAACAAACAACATTCTAATGACAGATTAAAGAGGCTAACTCTGGTAGCATGATGAGTGAAGTAATGTTTGTTCTGAGACACTTCAGTCTGGTGACCTTAAGCTCTATTTTGGCACTGCTCTTAGCATGACAGCTTCATCAAGGGGATCTGAGATTATTTTATTTTATTTTATTTTATTTTATTTTATTTTATTTTATTTTATTTATTTTGAAGTTTATTCTGAGAGCGAGCGAGAGAGAGAGAAAGCATGAGCAGGGGAGGGGCAGAGAGAGAGAGGGAGAGAGAATCCTAAGCAGACTCCATGCTGTCAGCACAGAGTCCAGCGTGGGACTCAATCCCACGAACCATGAGACCATGACCTGAACTGATCAAGAGTTGGACGCTCGGGGTGCCTGGGTGGCTCAGTCGGTTAAGCTCCAGACTTCAGCTCAGGTCATGATCTCACGGTTTGTGAGTTTGGGACCCACGTCAGGCTCTGTGCTGACAGCTCAGAGCCTGGAGCCTGCTTCAGATTCTATGTCTCCTCTCTCTGCCCCTCTCCTGCTTGCGCTCTGTCTCTCTCTCTCTTTCTCTCTCTCTCTCAAAAATAAATAAACATTAAAAATTAAAAAAAAAACACACACACAAAGAGCTGGACGCTCAACCAACTGAGCCACCCGGGTACTCCAGAGATGATTTTAAACAACACATGATATGGAATAGGGAACTAAGGAAAGACACACAATCATATGATATATAAAACCCTGCATTTTGGGGTACCTGGGTAGCTCAGTTGGTTAAGCATCCAACTCTTGATTTTGTCTCAGGTCATGATCTCACAGTAGGTGAGATTGAGCCCTATGTCTGCGCTGACAACGTGGAGTCTATTTGGGATTCTCTCTCTCCCTCTCCATCTCTGCCCCACCCCTGCTCACACTTTCTCTCTCTCTCTCTCTCTCTCTCTCTCTCTCTCTCTCTCTCTCTCAGAATAAATAAACTTAAACACATAACACACACACACACACACACACACACACACACACACACACACACACACGCAGGGGCACCTGGGTGGCTCAGTTGGTTAAGCATCCGACTTTGGCTCAGGTCATGATCTCATGGTTCATGGGTTCAAGCCCTATGTTGGGCTCTGTGCTGACAGCTCAGAGCCTGGAGCCTGCTTCGGATTCTGTGTCTCCCTCTCTCTCTGCCCCTCCCCTGCTCATGCTCTGTCTCACTCTGTCTCTCAAAAAATGAATAAACATTAAAAAAAAACGTGCATTTCACCTGTTGATGTACTTACTGTTGGTAGTACTGCTAGATTTATATTTATGCTGCCTAAAAACATATCATTCTGGTAAATTCTATTTTGCACAATTCCCATAAAAATACATGTTATGTTTATAATTGTGTATGCCATATTCATAACAGGAGAGAACTTCTGATTGACTAGCTGTTGATGAAAACCAAATCTTATGATTTTACACATTTGATGACTAGAGTAATTTTCCACAGGTTGGTTTCTGGCTCCATACATTTCAAACCCTTTTTGTCCTCCACTATTTCATGTTAAGGGCAATCGGACACTTTTGTCACATTCATATTGTGATCTGACCCCTGATCCTCTATATACTCTCTTGTCTTGATGCCCAATGAATCAGTAGAGTATAGGCAGTAGGAACATTCCTGAAAGCTGTTGCTACATGGGAGAGTGGGAGAGTGAGTTAGCAATCCCTTGGCTATGAACCACATAAATATATCCCACTAAACCCAAACTAATTGTATCACAACTCAGCTTCCTCCAACCAGATCCCCGCATGTCTAGAGCCTCTTCAATACCACCCAGCACAAGAAGAAATGTGACAGAAGGGAAGCCCTGAGTGGAAAGAGACAGGGGTCTCAATCAATTGAGATTAAATTGCTTCCTTTCTTTTGCAAATTTTACATAAATATATGCCCATGTGAACGCATTGTTGGCCCCCTCCCAGCCTTGGACAGGAAGAAGGGGAAAGACTTGGAACTTAAGCATCATCATCTGTGTGTAAATCCATCTTGATTCATAAGTACTTTGTCCAGATAAGTGGTAAACTGGATGGAGGCTGTGCCTTTCAGAGAAGAACTTTCACTTGAGTTTAAGGGTCCACTTAGGAGGATTGGGTTTGGAATTATTTTAGGGAAAGGATTACCTAGGGGATTTCCAAGCCTTGAAAACATGATTGTGCTGTGCTGTCTTCTCATAATTAGAGCTCATCTTTACATTTTCTTTCTTTTTCCTTAGGAAATCCCTTTAAAGTTTCTTTTTAATAAACTGCAAAGGAATATTACTCCTAAATTAGCAGGAGACTGTGAGGACTGGCCTTCTCATAGATTTACTGTAAGTACTAAATGACATAAGATTCTAACATTTAATAAGCGCTCAGTTAAGGATAACAGCAGGATAAACAGTTTGTTAAGTGAGCTGAATTGGGGGGGGCGCCTGGGTGACTCGGTCAGTTGAGCGTCCAACTTTGGCTCAGGTCGTGATTTTGCGGTTCGTGAATTCGGGCCCTGCGTCAGGCTCCGTGCTAACAGCTTGGAGCCTGGAGCCTGCTTCGGATTCTGTGACTCCCTCTCTCTCTACCCCTCCCCTGCTCATGCTCTGTCTCTGTCTCTCAAACAATACACGTTAGAAAAAAATTAAAAAAAAAAAAAAAAGAAAAGTTGTATCCTTTAAAAAAAAAATGAGCTGAATTGGTAGGGTTTGGAAAGTAACTTAGACTTTCTCCTACTGCTGTCTTTAAGCTTAATGTATCTGCTCTTTCTTTCCCACCTCTGGACAACGTTTGGGGAATATCCTATTGTTTTTCTGTTCACTTTTGTAGATTAATAAACAGTCTCATTTTCAGATTTTAACAAGCCCAGGAAAGTATAATATCAAAACTTTATTTTTCCCCCCATTTGCTTTAAAGCTTCTCTCTTCCTCCATAACTCAAGGTTGACTGAAGTTTGAAACCGACTGGGGGATGGTGGGCAAGAGTGTACTTGGTTTCTTTATTCTCCTGTCCTTCACTTTCTCCCTTACTCACAATTGCTCTTTCTGACCCCTCCAAGTCAGAAATAAGGGATAAGGGGAACTTTTTTTTTTAAAAAAAAGCACTAGGGGAAATCATTTTTAATAGGCTACACAAGAAAGGCTTCAATGAGGTGACATCTGAGCTTAAACCTGAACCATGAGAAGGGATGGGGGGAGGTTGGTGGGGAGAAGATAAGTAGGTGCCAATAGGCCACTGTACAGAGTTTGGATACAATGGGAATCCACTGGAGAGTTTTAAGCAGAAGGGTGACATGATCTGTTTCACTGCATCAAAAGGGCTCTGGATTCTAGTCCTGTAACATCTATCTGTTCCTCCTTTCTTGGATAACCTCTCTTTGGTTTACTAAACTTGAGGTTCTCTCTAATCCAATGTCTGGCCCCAAACTCTCTGCCGTCCATAGTGAGAGATTAAAGTGAGCCTTGTTAATGAGCAAACCGCCCCCTTTCATCATTTAAATACCTTCTTCCCCAATGAGCATGATCTGTGTGCTCATTAACTGAGCCCAGTAAGGAGAACTTTTGAAGAACACAAACTTATGTGGCAGGTGTTATTATAATCCACAGTTATAGCCCTTCATGTGGCAGATGCCCTAATGCTGGCTTTATTGCTGGTGGGTGTTTCAATGAGTTCTGCTCTCCTGATTTTGGTGATACCATTTCCATAGCATCTTTCTGCTGCTGGATCAATGTATCTCAGCACACAGGACAGAGTCCTTTCAGGATAACTCAAGGCCAGCTACCTTGCTCCATCATGGATGGGAGACTGGCTTGTTCCTGTTGCTCCCACCTTTCTTCGTGTTATGGAGACTGCCTCAGCCATTTTTTTTTTAATTTTTTAATGTTTATTTATTTTTGAGACAGAGAGAGACAGAGCATGAATGGGGGAGGGGCAGAGAGAGAGGGAGACACAGAATCGGAAGCAGGCTCCAGGCTCTGAGCCATCAGCCCAGAGCCTGACGCGGGGCTCGAACTCACCAACGGTGAGATCGCGACCTGAGCTGAAGTCGGACGCTCAACCGATTGGGCCACCCAATCGCCCCTAAGCCTCAGCCATTTTTAAGGAAGGTGCAGGCAACAGTCCCTGTCATCCCCTGAACCCTAGTGTATATGTGTGCAGTTTCTCTGAAATGTTCTTTCTAAGCTCTGCACATTTATCTTAAAAGATACATGGCGGGAAACAGACAGTTCAACTCCAACTCCCTTCAAAGTAAAAAAAAAAAAAAAAAAAAAAAAATCTCTTCAATCTTTTTCATTCTTGTCACATTCTCAACTTGTCTTATATTTAAAGTGGGGGGTGGGAGTTATAATGGGGAATGGATTTCAAGTTACAGAGCCAGTTTGGAACCACATTGTTGTCCTGTCACCTATGCGTGGGTACTTAAAACCTGTTTTTCTCATCTTTGGGGTCTCACTGGGAACTGTGAGGTAACAGGAAGGAAGGTAGTTATAATTTGGAAGTTGTAGCTGTGCCACTTAGATTAGCCATATATATATATATATATATATATATATATTTTTTTTTTTTTTTTTTTTTTTTTTCCCCCTTGGTGTTCTGTTATTTTCTCATTCATCCCTGCCATTTTTAGTTCAGGTGGGCTCTAATGCTGTCACTCCTCCATCAACACAGTATGTGTACCATTCACCACCACCAGTCCCACATTCCCTTCGGTTTATGTTACTATCATTGTTATCACCAAATTTGTGCAGACAACTTTGCATGATTTGCACTAAAGGAGGGAGGTAATAGTTTGAGGCAGTACTGAATTTGAAAATAATAAAAATATTTTAGATTCCTCATTGCCATCAGAGTCTTTACTTGCTGAGCCCAAAAACCATCCATAAGAAGACTAATTTCTCCATTAGTTATATATTTAGAGGACGTTAGGAAAAAGACCTTCCTCTATGAGGGAGAAGATACTGCCTTTTAGGAAGATCTACTATGACGCAAAAGCAGCAAGCGATGAATACAATGATTCCAAGAGGAAAGCTGAGAATATGAAGCTAGATTGGAGACACAGATAGAACAAATTAAACTGGGAATAGGGACCTTCTGACCAAAAATAACGGACTCCATATGGAGGTCGCATGGCCAAGGAGAAGTTTGAAATGCAATATTCTGAAGGCTCCCAGGAGGTCTGAGCACTAGAGGATGATCTTGTATAGATGAAAGTGATCAAAGATCAATTGCAGAAATATGTCAGAGAGCTGAAAACAAATGGTGACTTGGAAAATATGCAACACACGTAATTGTTACTCTGGAAGACAGAGCAGTGTACAATCAACCATTGAAAGAAATGCCTTTCTGGAGTGAATTGAAGAGGAGAGTCTCCTGGAATCCATCTAATACATCAAAGGAATTGGTCCTGCAACACCCAAGCCAAAACACTGACTTCATGTCACCCATGGACCTGGTTCCAGTATGAATACAACTCAGATGTCCTGTGAGGTATGGGAAACTCCTTTATCTTGTGGATCAGAGGGTCTGCCTTCAAAATTATAGGGGACTTGCTGTGAAAAGTAGGGCACTAGAAACCAATCTTGCATTCTTTTGAAAATTTGTATGGGGTCAGTCTTCAAGCTAAGCAAATGTCACAACCTTCTGGTTAGGGAGCAAGGACAGATGACAGAGACAAAAAGCTAGGCAGTGCTAGTATGGTGTGGGGTGATGAATGGTTGGTGAGTGTCTAAATTTGGGAAACTATATTTTACTTATTTTTATTTTTTAAATTTTGATTCCAGTATAATTAACATTCAGTGTTATATTACTTTCAGGTGTACAATATTACTCATTCAACAATTCTATACATTACTGAGTGCTTAGAATGATAAGCATACTCTTAATTGCCTTCACCTATTTCATCCATTCCCCTCGCCCCCCGGTAACCATAAGTTTGTTCTTTGTATTTAAGAGTCTGGCTTTTTGGTTTGAATCTTTTTTATTTTGCATTATTTTTATTTTGTTCTTTTGTTTATTAAATTCCACATATGAGTGAAGTCATATGATACTTGTCTTTCTCTGTCTCATTTCACTTAGCATCATACCCTCTTGATCCATCCATGTTGCTGCAAATGGCAAGACTCCGTTCTTTTTATGACTCAGTAATATTCCATGATAGATAGATAGATAGATAGATCTTCTTTATCCATTCCTCTATTGCTTTCATAATTTGGCTATTGTAAATAATGCTGCAATAAACATAAGATGCATATATCTTTTCTAATTAGTATTTTCATATTCTTTGGGTAAATACCCAGGAGGAGAATTAACAGGATCATATGATAGTTGTATTTTTAATTTTTGAAGAGCCTTCATACTGTTTTCCATAGTGGCTACACAAGTTTGCATTCCCACCAAAGTGTACGAGTGTTCTTTTTTTCTCCACATCCTCGACAACACTTATTATTTCTTGTGGTTTTGATTTTAGCCATTCTAACTGTGTGAGGTGGTATCTCACTGTGGGTTTTTTTTTTCATTTTTAAGTTTGTTTATTTATTTATTTTGAGAAAGAGCACACATGTACACAGAAGTGAGGGAGGGGCAGAGAGAGAGAGAGAGACAGAGAATCCCAAGCAGGCTCTGTGCTGACACAGGACTTGATCCCATGAACTGAACCATGAGATCGTGAGTTGAGCCAAAATCAAGAGTTGGGATGCTTAACCAACAGAGCCTGCCAGGCACCCCATCACTGTAGTTTTGATTTGTATTTCCCTGATGATGAGTGATGTTGAGCCTCTTTTCTGTTGGCCATCTGTATGTCTTCTTTGGAGAAATGTCTGTTCATGTCTTCTGCCCAGTTTTTAATGGGATTATTTAGTTTTTGGTGTTGAGTTGTAAAATTTCTTTATGTATTTTGGATACCAACCTTTCTCAGGTACTCATTTGCAGATATCTTTTCCTATTCAATAGGTTGTCTTTTAGCTTTATTGGTTGTTTCCTTTGTTGTGCAGAAGATGTTTATTTTGATGTAGTCCCAATAGTTTATTTTTGCTTTTGTTTTCCTTGCCTCAGGAGACATATCTAGAAAAATGTTGCTGTGGCCAATGTCAGAAATGACTACCCATGTTTTTTTTTTCTATAAACATAACCTATGAACATGAAACCTATGGTTTCAGGTCTTAATATTTAAGTTTTTAATCCACTTTGAGTCTGTTTTTGTGTATGATGTAAGACAGTGGTCCACTTTCATTCTTTGTGTGTAGCTGTCCAGTTTTCCCAACACTATGCGTTGAAGAGACCATCTTTTTCCCATTGCATATTCTTGACTCCTTTGTCACAGATAAATTGACCATATAATTGTGGGTTTATTTATGGGCTTTCTATTCTGTTCTGTTGATCCGTATGTCTGTTTTTGTGCTGGTACCATATTGTTTTGCATACTACAGCTTTATATTGTATCTTGAAACTGGGGATTGTGATGCCTCCAGTTTAGTTCCTTTTCAACATTTCTTTGACTATTTTGGGGGGTGCCTGGGTGGCTTAGTTGGTTGGGCATCCAACTTTGGATCAGGTCATTATCTCCCAGCTTGTGAGTTCAAGCCCTGAGTTAGGCTCTGTGCTGCCATCTCAGAGCCTGCAGCCTGCTTTGAATTCTGTGTCTCTATCTCTCTCTGCCCTTTCCCCGCTTGTGCTCTCTCTCTCTCAAAAATAAATAAACATTAAAAATTTTTTAAAAATATTGCTTTGGGGCGCCTGGGTGGCTCAGTCGGTTAAGCATCTGACTTCAGCTCGGGTCATGATCTCGCGGTCCGTGAGTTTGAGCCCCATGTTGGGCTCTGTGCTGACAGCTCAGAGCCTGGAGTCTGTTTCAGATTCTGTGTCTCCCTCTCTTTCTCACCCTCCCCCGTTCATGGTGTCTCTCCTTGTCTCAAAAATAAATAAACGTTAGGGGCACCTGGGTGGCTCAGTCGGTTAAGCGTCCGACTTCGGCTCAGGTCATGATCTCACGGTCCGTGAGTTCGAGCCCTGCGTCAGGCTCTGTGCTGACAGCTCAGAGCCTGGAGCCTGTTTCAGATTCTGTGTCTCCCTCTCTCTCTGACCCTCCCCCATTCATGCTCTGTCTCTCTCTCTCTCTCTCAAAAATAAATAAAACGTTAAAAAAAATTAAAAAAATAAATAAATAAATAAATAAATAAATAAACGTTAAAAAAAAATAAAAAAAAAGAAAACAGTTTCTTCTTTAAAAAAAATATTGCTTTGATTATTTGGGATCTTTTGTAGTTCCATTCAAATTTTAGGATTATTCATGTTCTGTGAAAATGCTGTTGGTATTTTTATTGCATTAAATCTGTAGATTGCTTTGGGTAGTTATGGACATTTTAACAGTATTTGTTCTTGCAGTCCATAGCATGGGATATCTTTCTATTTGTTTGTGTTGACTTCAATTGCTTCCATCAGTGTTTTATTGTTTTCAGAGCACAGGTCTTTCACCTGCTTGGTTAAGTTTATTTCTAGATATTTTGTTATTTTTTGGTGCAATTGTAAATGGAACTATTTTCTTAGTTTCTCTTTCTTCTACTTCATTGTTACTGTATAGAAATAGAATAGATTTCTGTATATTGATTTTGTATCCTGTGGCCTTACTACACTCATTTATCATTTCTAGTAGTTTTTTTGATGGAGTCTTTAGGGTTCTCTGTATATAGTATCATGTCATCTGCAAATAATGAAAGTTTGCCTTCTTTCTTACCAATTTGGATGTCTTTTATTTATTTTTGTTAGTTGTTGTAGCCAGGACTTCCAGTACCGTGCTGAATAGTAGTGGGGAGAGTGTATATCCTTGTCTTATTCCTAATCTTAAAGAAAAAGCTTGAAGTTTTTTTCACCATTGAATATGATGTTAGCTGTGGGGTTTTCGTATATGGCCTTTATTATGTTGGGATATGTTCCCTCTAAACCTACTTTGTTTTTTTTGTTGTTTTGTTTTGTTTTGTTTTGTTTTTATTTTTTTTTTGAGTTTTTGCCTTTTTTTTCAATATATGAAGTTTATTGTCAAATTGGTTTCCATACAACACCCAGTGCTCATCCCAAAAGGTGCCCTCCTCAATACCCATCACCCACCCTCCCCTCCCTCCCACCCCCCATCAACCCTCAGTTTGTTCTCAGTTTTTAAGAGTCTCTTATGCTTTGGCTCTCTTCCACTCTAACCTCATTTTTTTTTTCCTTCCCCTCCCCCATGGGTTTCTGTTAAGTTTCTCAGGATCCACATAAGAGTGAAAACATATGGTATCTGTCTTTCTCTGTATGGCTTATTTCACTTAGCATAACACTCTCTAGTTCCATCCATGTTGCTACAAAGGGCCATATTTCATTCTTTCTCATTGCCACGTAGTACTCCATTGTGTATATAAACCACAATTTCTTTATCCATTCATCAGTTGATGGACATTTAGGCTCTTTCCATAATTTGGCTATTGTTGAGAGTGCTGCTATAAACATTGGGGTACAAGTGCCCCTGTGCATCAGTACTCCTGTATCCCTTGGGTAAATTCCTAGCAGTGCTACTGCTGGGTCATAGGGTAGGTCTATTTTTAATTTTTTGAGGAACCTCCACACTGTTTTCCAGAGTGGCTACACCAATTTGCATTCCCACCAACAGTGCAAGAGGGTTCCCGTTTCTCCACATCCTCACCAGCATCTATAGTCTCCTGATTTGTTCATTTTGGCCACTCTGACTGGCGTGAGGTGATATCTGAGTGTGGTTTTGATTTGTATTTCCTTGATGAGGAGCGACGTTGAGCATCTTTTCATGTGCCTGTTGGCCATCCGGATGTCTTCTTTAGAGAAGTCCCTCTAACCTACTTTGTGAGAGTTTTTATCATGAATGGATGTTGTACTTTGTCAAATCCTTTTTTTTTTCTTTTAATTTAAACTCAAGTTAGTTAACATATAGTGTAGTATGTAGCTATGAGGCTTTAAATTGCAAGCATTGGGCACCAGCATGGTATGGTCAGGAACTAAGATCCAGTGGTAGTGTGACTCAGCAGAACCTTGACTCCAGCTCAGCTAGGGATGCACCAGCTTCTCCTGAGGTGATATAGAGGTGAGAATCGAATCGTTGTGACTGGACAGGGTTTATTCCTTATGCAGTTGGCTGTAACAGGTTTCCATGGAGCTCTGCCTGCAAGGTATCTACCTTGGACAAGTTATTCCTTACTTCTTAAGTATAATTTTCTTGTTTGAACTTCATGTAAGTTATTGATATAGGAGGAAATTACTCCATATTTCCCTTCTCTTGAATTTACACCATGCTGATGAATTGGTACATTGAATAAAGTTTGTTCTGAATGGTTAAGTAAAATAAAATTGGAATTTATATTTTGCTTTGGATATAAAATGCATTTGTGTATCTGATAATCTGAAAATACCTAGCATTTCAAATGAAATTATAAAACCATAATTGGTCAGACTTTTGATAGTTCTAGATGACTTGTCAAGGATGGGAACTACATATCGTACAATTTATTCATTCAGTCACTAATTCTTTTTGAAAAAAATTTTGAGATACAATTTACATACCATGAAGTTCACCCACTTTAAGTATACATTTCAACCTTTTTAAAGTATATTTAGAGTTGTGTAATCATCACCATAATCTTATTTTAGAACATTTTTATCAATTTGAAAATAAACCTCATATCTACTAGCAGTCACTACCTATTCTTTTTCTCCTCTCTTCTCTTCCCCAGCCCTAGGTAACCACTAATCTACTTCTTTATTGATTTTCATATTCTAGACATTTAATTACATGGTATCATACAAAGTGTGGTATTTTGTGACTGATTCCTTTCACTAAGTATATCAATAATTCATTTTTTCAATAAATACTGTTAATTCAACTGAATAAATTTTTAATATATAATTGGTTTTATTACTTTAGCCATGAATCAGGCAGCATCCCCTCTGGCAAGTAGAGGGAAGCTCCAAAGGGCTACAGAAAAGGAAAGGTTTTTAATGGTAGAGAGGGAACGGAAAAAAGCAATTACAGTAAAACCTTAGATTGCGAGTAACTTGTTCTGTGAGTGTTCTGCAAGATGAGCAAACATTTCTAATAAATTTTAACTTGATAAACGAAAAATGTCTTGCAATATGAGTAGCATGTGATGCTGAACATCACATGATCACAACTGGACCAATGGTTCTTGACACTTGCTTTGATATACAAGTGCTTTGGATTACAAGCATGTTTCCGGAATGAATTATGCTCACAAACCAAGATTTTACTGTATTAGCAAGATGCCATTGTTTTAGGCAAAGTCACCTTCCTAAGGGGAGTGGAGGGGGTCTATCTGTAAATTTCCTAGTGCTGACCAGGAAATCCCCATGTTGACTGGTTAAAGATTATATTTCCAGTGGGCAGTTACGTTAGATATTAAGTCTTGGTTTTCTGACTTGGGACCTTAATCTAAGTGAAGCTGTTTGGGGGTATGTGGTTTGTTTTTAACAGTATTCATTGAGCTTCTATTATTTACACAGTGCTATAAGCCTTGGAAATACCAAGATAAATAAGACACTCTTCCCTCAAGTAGTTTAGAGTAGTGGTCCTTGACCCTGTGTATTAGTGAGAGTTCTTCCGAGAAATAGAACCAATAGGACATGTAATATTGTATGTATTTATATATATATAACACTGTATGTTTATTATAGAAATGGCTCACACAGTTATGGAGGCTGAGAAGTCCCATGATCTACTGTCTGCCAGCTAGAGAACCAGGAGAGCTGGTGCTATAATTCCATCTAGGTTACAAGATCAGAGAATCAGGAGCATCAGTGACCTAGAGCAGGAAAAGATGGGTGTCCCAGGTCAATAGAGAGTGCAAACTGACCCTTTCTTGGCCTCTTTTCTCTTCAGGCTTTCAATGTATTGGATAGTGCCCACTCACTATATTGGTAAGGGCAATATTCTTTACCCAATCTACTGATTCAAATGTTAACTCTTCCAGAAACACCTTCACATACACATGCACAAATAATGTTTTACCAGCTATCTGGGTATCCCTTAGCCCAGTCAACTTGATACATAAAAAAAATTAACCATCACACAGTGTTAGACCCAAGGTCTCTTTTTCTTTCTTTTTTGTTCCCTCCTCTTTCTTTCTTTTTCTTTTTCTCTTTTTTTCTTTCTTTCTTTCTCCCTTCCTTTCTTCCTTTCTCTCTTACTTTCTTTCCTTCTTTCTTCTTTCTTTCTACAAATAGTTTGTAAAATTTCTTCTCTATCCCAAATGAAATTTTAATTAACACTTAATGTAATTTACTTATGCATATAATTTTAAAAACATTGTCCTCAGGGGCTGGGGCAGGGAGGAATGTGGAGATGTTTAATGGGTACAGAGTTTCAGTTTTGCAAGACCAATGTTCTGAAGGTTAGTTGGACAACAATGTGAATCTATTTAACACTAACAGTTAAGATGGGAAATTTTATGTTATATATATTTTACCACAATTAAAGAAAATCAACATTGTCCTAAATGTGATATAAAAGGGACATAAAAAGAATAATATATTATCAAATAATGTGTGTATCCAGCATTTAAATTTTCAGGCACAATTAGGCTGGAAAATACAATGATGTAGTCAATGCTTTAATTTACTGAAATGAATAAGAGAGGTGCCTGGGTGGCTCAGTTGGTTAAGCATCTGACTTCGGCTCAGGTTATGATCTCATAGTTTGTGGGTTCAAGCCCTGCATCGGGTTCTGAGCTGACAGCTCAGAGCCTGGAGTCTGCTTCAGATTCTATGTGAATGTGTGTCTCTCTCTGCCCCTCCCCTGCTTGTGCTTTCCCTCTCTCTAAAAAATTAATAAGCAAACATTAAAAATAAATAATGAATGAATAAGAAGATTAGAAGTTTTTCCTTACAAAGGAACAAAAAAAAGAGCACAGGCATGTGTGGATCCCAGAATAGAAATAGTTTAGGATAAGCTAAAACAAACCAGACTAGTTTGTATATGATAGAAAAGAGGGAGAAACATTTAATTTTAGTAGGGAAAACATGTGAAGAGAAATTATGGGCTGTCAAAGGAAGATGACAAAGAATGATTTGGCCATTACTTATAAATGAAGGGTGAAATAGTTTTCTGTATTATGACATGGAGTGCTAGTAAGAGTATCTCAGAAAACATTTATTCTATCTAAAAATTCCATAATTTATTGAGTTATACATCCAGCTTCCAGAAATTAAAAATATGTCAAAGTCTATTCTCCAATAAGCAACAATGAATACAAAATAGACTAGTAAAAGAAATAGTCGTACAAGAGGCTATGGAGAGACTATACCTCTCTCTGGGGACTCCCTATTACAGTTACATAGAAAACATAAGCAAACAAATAAAAAAACCCAACAAGTAACCCAAAAATAAACACATAATTTCAATAAACAGTAAACTTACAAAATAAATGTAGGTTTATAACATTTATAAGAGTATGTAAAAATTTTTAACATATAAGAATATGAAATATTTGAGAACTGTCTTTCATTGAAATTCAGTGAGATATCTGTTTCAATATTTTTTACTAAGCCTATTAAAGTTAGCTTAAAATGTTCTGTTTCATCTTTGTAATTGGTTTTCATGACTTGCAGTAAGCACACTGACTAAACCCACTCTCAACTATATAGATAGCAGGAAATGCTGCCATAATTTAGCTTGTTTTCAGACATGTAGATGTGAAAGTCTTGGCTGGATCCTAAACGTTTTTAATTAGATTGATTAAATCATGGTTTGTCCGCAGGTCCTTTTGAAGATCAATTAATTTCTTTTGAAAACCCTGGCTGACATATTCCACATCTGTTTAAAACCACCCAATCTGCTATCGTAAAATGTTAACTGTCTTTAAGTCTAATTATCATTGCATCCAAATGAGAGCAGTATATTTCAGAGTCAAGTATCTTTTAATCTGTCCTCGTGTTAGATAGATTACACTACAAAGCTAAAAACTATAAAAGTCCCAAGTGAGCAAGGTTATTTTTAACTATTTCATTTGTTGAAAGAGCCATGAGAATTCCCTTCAACTTGAATAAGATTGGTCCCTTTTCCTTAAAGTTTAAGAAGGAGCTCATTGATGCTATAAATGTACCTTTGCAATGGAAAGATCTGACTATCTCTCCTTACCCATGTGATAGCATTAGTTTAATAGGGGAAGACTTGCTCTTTCCCATCTCCTATGTGAGTGAAAATGAAGGATAAACATCATATATGATGTATTCTGCCCAAAATGTTGAGCATGAGTCTAATTAAACCTATAGAAAAAATTTCCCATTTACAGGGGAGAGAGGGAGGAATAAGTTAAACCGCACCCTGAGGAGACAAACTGGAAACATCCAGAATGTAGAATTGTAAAACACAAGTGGCCTAGTGGAAAAAGTCAATGTTGTAATTTTTTTTCTTTAAAAATAGGTTTAAGAAATTTTCTAGATTGAAGGAGACTGGAAGAGTTATATAACAAATGCAAAGTATGAACTTTGATTAGACTCCCATTAAAAACAACCATCAAAAAAACAATTATAAAAGGTATTTTTGGGGGGACAACTGGAGACATTTGAAAATGATGTTAGACAAGTATTCCAAATTTTGGGGATGTGACAATGCTGTTGTGGCTATGTAAGATAATATCCTTATATGTAAGAGATTTATGCTTGAGAATTTAGGGGTAAAATGGCGTGATATCTACATTTTACTTTGAAATGTTTTAGCCAAAAAATACATATAGGAACCAATTATGGCAAAATACTTAACGATTATTGAATCTGGGTAGTGGGGATATGGATGTTTATTGCCCTGGACTTTTAGTTTTTCTGTATATTTAGAAATATACATATTAATATATAAAATGTAAATTAAAATAATTATAAATTGAATAAAGAGAAAGGCCTTTTCAAATATGATTTGGAAGATACACCTCACTCTTTTGCATTATTTCAAATTTTATATTTATCTTTTCATTGGTTATACCAGAAATTCCACAGAAGTCCATAATGTGAGCCAAATCTTTTTAAAAATTTGTTGGAGAACCATCTTATTTGGATAAGACATTCAGACTCTTCATGGACATTTGATAGATTATGGGTAATCTATTATTGAAAGGATTTGAACATTCATTGATTCATGGAATTTATTTCAATAATTATTAGTAATTAAGTATTGCTGATGAATAATGAAATGACTTTTTAAAAACATTTGGTGTAGGGTGCCTGGGTGGCTCAGTTGATTAAGCATCCAACTCTTGATTTCAGTCAGGTCATGATCTCATGGTTCGTGAGATCAAGCCCCGTGTTTGGCTCTGTGCTGACAGCGTGAACCCTGCTTGGGATTCTCTCTCCCTCTCTCTCTGCCCCTCCCTGGCTCTCTCTCTTTCTCAAAATAAATAAATAAACATTAAAGAAATTTTAAACATTTGGTGTTTCTTTTTTCCTAATTTTCTTTAATATTCATGCTTGCAGGTATAGTTACCATTTAGTATAAGGTATACAAAATACATACCTTATGTCTTCTATTTAGAACATAGATTTTATGAAAAATCAATACTTCAATTTAAGTACTAGGTATATATAATGCACCCCAGTTACTGTATGCAAACTGATATTTACCGGGGATACTAATGATACATAGTAAATCAGAACACATTAGAAAGTAGAAATGTATAGGGGTGCCTGGGTGGTTCAGTTGATTAAGCTTCTGACTTCAGCTCAGGTCATGATAATCATGGTCCATGAGTTCAAGCCCCATGTTGGGCTCTGTGTTGACAATTCAGAGCCTGGAGCCTGCTTCAGATTCTGTCTCCCTCTCTCTCTGCTTCCTCCCTGCTCACACTTTGTCTCTCTCTCTCTCTCTCTCTCAAAGTAAACATTAAAAAAAATTAAAAATAGAAAGTATAAATGTATTTATGAAATAAATTATTTTTACATGCATCTGTGATATTATGTATTATATAATTATATATATAATTTAAAAATCTGATCTCACAATTACCCAACTAAATTAAGAATTTAAGTGTAGTCATATGAGCATAATTAATTTCCAAGAAAAATTTTGTTTAGTTATGTGGACAGCCATATTTCCGTAGTTTGACTTTTTAATTTTGCTAATCATGGCATACAGAATTGGCATTTATTGTAATGTGAATTTACTAGAAAAATGAACAAACATAAAACTGTAATTACCCAAAGTAATATCTATCATTTATCACTTCAATCAGTTGGTTTTTTTTTTTTTTATAAAACCTATATATATATATTTTTTACTTTAATACTAATGTTTCTATTTTTTAAATTATTTTTTAATCTTTATTTTTGAGAGAGAGAGAGAGAGAGCAAGAGAGAGCAAGCATGGGAGGAACAGAGAGAGAGGGAGAAACAGAATCTGAAGCAGGCTCTGAATCTGAGCTGTCAGCACAGAGCCTGATGTGGGGCTTGAACTCACAAACTGCTAGTCCATGACCTGAGCCAAAGTCAGACACTCAACCAACTGAGCCACCCAGGTGCCCCAATACTGATGTTTTTATTTTGATGAGTAGTATAAGTTTAGCACATCAAACTCATGATCTAATGACCATTACAGTTTAACAAAATTGTGAGTTAAGCATGAGTTGAATTGAAAAATACTTCCAGGTGGTAGCCCAACAAGGTATACATTGTGGCAGTGAAGGAGAGTGACTGCAGATGAGGAAATGCCTCACATATTGTCTGTAGTATTCCTGACATACAGGCAAAGCTCAGCACTATGTTGAGGAAATTAAGAGTAACAATACATTCTTTCATGTACCATTGGATTTACTCCTGAAGAAAGCATGCAGCTTTGTGTTCTGAAGCTCATTTTCTGAACTCTACAGATACAGGTTTCATATAATTGTACCTTTTGTTCAGTGTTAAATGTGTGGAGATGGAAAGAAGTACTATTTTCCAATGAACTAAATACAGTTTTAAGACTAATAGCATAATAAAGTTTTAGAAGCAAAAGGAAACTTAGAAGTGTTTCTGCTACATATTTTTTTCCAATTTTATTGAGAAGTGATTGGCACACATCACTGTATAAGTTTAAGGCATATAGCATAATGCCTTGATTTGCTTTTATTGTGAAATGATTACCACAAGAGGTTCAGCTAGCATCCGTCTTCTCATGTAGATACAATAAAAGGGAAAGAAAGAAGAAAAGAATAAAGGAAAAAAAATTTTTCCTTGTAACAAGAACTTTTATAATTTACTCTCTTAACCACTTTCCTATATATCATACAGCAGTGTTAGCTATAGTCACATGTTGTACTTAATATCCTTAGTACTTATTTTTTTATTTATTACTGAAGTATAGTTGACATTCAATGTTATATTAGTTTCAGATGTACACCATAGTAATTTCAACATTTCTATGCATTACTTGATGCTTACCGTAAGTGTAGTCACCATCTGTCACCATACAACATATTACAGTATCATTGTTTATATTCCCTATGCTGTAATTTTGATCGCTGTAATTTATTTATTTTATAACTGGAAGTTTGTATTTCTTAATCCCTTTCACTTATTTTGCCCATCCTCCCACCTACCTCCCCTCTGGCAACTGCCAGTTTGTGCTCTGTATTTGAGTCTGTTTCTTAAGAGTCTTGTTTTTTTGTTTTTTAGATTCTACCTATAAATGAAATAATATGGTATTTGTCTTTCTCTGACTTATTTCATTTAGGATAATACCTTCTAGGTCCATCCATGTTGTTGCAAATGGCCAGATTTCATTTACTTATAGCTAAGTAATATTTTGTAATATTCCACTGTGTGTGTGTGTGTGTGTGTGTGTGTGTGTGTGTGTGTATCAATTTAGATAGGTATATTGACTGATAGGTAGGTAGATATACTGTCTCTTCTTTCCATTCATCTATTGATAGACACTTCAGTTGCTTCAACATCTTGGCTATTATAAATAATGCCATAATAAAGAGGTGCGTATATTTTTTGGAATTAATGTTTTTTTCTTTGGGTAAATACCTAGTAGTGGAATTACTGGATCATATGGTATTTCTATTTTTAATTTTCTGAGGAACCTCCATACTGTTTTCCACAGTGGTTGCACCATTTTATGTTCCCACCAACAGTGCATAAGGGTTCCCTTTTTGCCACATCCTTGCCAACACTTGTTATTTCTTGTCTTTGTGAACCTAGCCATACTGACTGGTGTGAGGTGATACTTCACTGTGATTTTGATTTGCCTTCTCCTGATGATGAACGATGTTCAGCATCATTTCATGTGTCTGTTGGCCATCTGTGTATCTTCTTTAGAAAAATGTCTATTCAGGTCTGCCCACTTTTAAATTTGATTGTTTTGTTTGTTTGTTTGTTTGGTGTTGAGTTGTATAAATTCCTTATATATTTTGGATACTAACTCCTTATTGGAATGTCATGTGCAAATATCTTCTCCCATTCAGTAGGTTGCTGTTTTGTTTTGTTGATCATTTCCTTTGCTGTGCAAAAGCTTTTTATTTTGGTGTAGTCCCAATAGTTTATTTTTGCTTTTGTTTCTTTTGCCTGAGGAGACATATCTATAAATACATTGCTAAGGCCCATGTCCAAGAGATTACTGCCTGTGTTTTCTTTTAGATCCCTACTATACATTTATCTTATAACTAGAAGTTTGTACCTTTTGACCACCTTCCTCCAATTCCCCCTCTTCTCATCTCCTGCCTCTGGTACCCACAAGTCCTGATATTTTTTTTTTTATGAAGTTTTTGTGTGTATGTGTGTGCGTCTTTTTAAAATTGGCTCTAGGGGCACCTGGGTGGCTCAGTTGGTTAAGTATCCAACTGTTAGTTTCGGCTCAGGTCATGATCTCACAGTTTCATGAGTTTAAGCCCCACATCAGGATTCTCTGTCTCCCTCTCTCCTCTGCCCCTTCCCCATTTGCACTCTGTCTCTCTCAAAATTAAAAAAAAAAAAAAACTTTAAAATTGGCTCTAGACTATCATTACTAATGCTCTATTTGTTAATAAGCAACAATGTTGGAAAAATGTTTTTTTCTTTTAAGTAATTTTGAGGATTTCAAAATTGACAATTCTTTTTTATTCACTGTCAGCAATTTGAAAATAACATTTTCTCTGCAACTTTTTCTGTCTTTGCAAACTTGACATATGCGAATGGTGAAGGCTCTCTGTGAGACAGGATGCATTCACCTACTTGTAATAAAGATTTATTTATATTATGCAGTTGGTTTCACCTTTTTAACCTTCTTAAGGCAACAATGCAGTGGAATAGAGGAAATCATTTAATATGATTTATTTTTATCATCTTCGGAGTAGTCTTTTATACAGCTATTAAGATTAATTGTTCTTGAATGTTGTGTAGCATGCCATACACTGCTCTGAAGGAAACAAGGAGACCTATCTTTTTTTTGCACAGAACATTATCAAACATTCCAGTGATGGTATTGTAGTTTTCAGTAGTTTTCAATATATATATGTATGAAACATATATGTGTCTTTCCAGTTGGATTAACATATTCCTTTGTAAAATATTCACTTAATCTTGATGGGTTTATTGGCTTGATTAGAAAAATGAGTTGGCAGGGGCATCTGGCTGGCTCAGTTGGTTGAGTGTCCGACTCTTGAGTTTCCTTGGGTCATGATCCCAGGTTTGTGGGATCAAGCCCAGCATTGGGCTCTGCACTGAGCATGGAGCCTGCTTGGGATTCTCTCCCTCTCCCTCTGTCCCTCTCCCCTACTTCTGCTCTCTCTCTCTCTCTAAAAGAAAAAAAAGAAAGAAAGGAAAAACGAGTTGGCAGAGTAGGCATTGGTGACTGTTCATTTGTACAAAAAGCTGTACAACCCAATTTCAAATATTTAGCTGAATGTTTGCCCACATTTTAAATTTATGTTTGACATTTGAAATAAGATCCAAATAAGGGAACTGGTACATTTACTTAGAATCACCATGATTCTACAGCTACAAATGCAGACTAATCCAGTTGTGTTGTTTTGGTGACTAAAATACAGTGCTTCCTTTGGTGACCTGACTTTCTAAAATGGGAACAACTTGGTAAAGTTCTGAACAAACACCAAGTACATTCTTTCCTCAATTTATATGATAGTTATATTCCTGTGACCTCAGTATATAACAGCATGCAATCATAGTTTTGGTGATCTATAAGCCAGAGTTTGATTCTCAATTCAGATAGTTCTAAGTAAGTTTTTCACCTACATGAAAGTCTAATGGAACATTCAAAAGGTGGACATGATGCCTTTTCTCTTTCTTTCTTTCTTTCTTTCTTTCTTTCTTTCTTTCTTTCTTTCTTTTCTTTCTTTCTTTCTTTCTTTCTTTCTTTTTTATAGAGGCCTGTCTACATGTTGAAAGGTGTTTAGCATCCCTGATCCAGTCCACTGTATGTTTATAGTGCTCTTCCAATCCTCAGTCTTGCAATAACCAAAAATGCCTCTTATATTTTCAGAATGCCTCCTAGGGGGCTATATCACAACTTTTGAGAGCCACTGGCTTAAAATGCAAGGTGGCAAATATTTAAGAAAAATAAAATGTTATAGGTGGTATGAATGTACGAGTATTTCTATCTGAATGAGTAAAGAAGAGCTTTATAGAAGTGTTAAGCTGAATCTTGCAGGATCCACACAGACTAGGATAAATGGGCCTATCAGACAGAAGGACCACATGATAAATTTAATAATGCTCAGAGGCCTGCAAATAGTTTGGTACAACTGGAACCCAGGATGCAGGGTTGGGATCTATGAAGAAACAATTCAGGAAGGTACATAGAAACCAGGTATTGGAAAAGCTTATCTTCCAAGCTAATTAGTTTGAGCTTGTGTGTGTGTGTGTGTGTGTGTGTGTGTGTGTGTGTGTGTGTGTATGGAGTCTGGAGAAAGGACTGACACTATCAGATTTGCTTCTTAGAAATAAATGTATTAGAGGGATATAGTTTGGGAGGCAAGAAAATCAATTGCTTTTATTATAGACTCTCTATTAGCAATTTTAAGAGTCTACCTTTTAAGGAGCACCTGGGTGGCTCAGTTGGTTAAGCATCTGATTCTTGATTTCAGGTCAGGTCATGATCTCACAGTTGTGAGATTGAGCCTGTGTTGGACTCTGTGCTGAGCATGGAGCCTGCTTGGGATTCTCTCTCTGCCCCTCCTGTGCACTTTCTCTCTCTCTCTCTCTCTCTCTCTCTCTCTCTCTCTCTCTCTCTCTCTCTCTCTTAAAAATAAATAAATAAATACATAATTTGAAAAATGGAATCTACCTTTTAGTATTTTCCTGGACCCTAGCTCTCTCAAGAGTGTTATTTTTGGTGTACTTTATTTCTCTCTCAGATTTTGTTTTAGTCTGCTAGAGCTACCATAACAAAATATCACGGATTGGGTGGATTTACAAGAGAAATTTGTTTTTTAAGGTTTTGGAGACTGAGAAGTCCAAGACCAAAGTGCCAGCAAGGTAGATTTCATTCTAAGGCCTTTTCCCTTGGCTTGTAGGCAGCCATCATCTTGCTCTTTGCTCACATAGGCTGTTCTTTGTGCTCACACGGATAGAGAGAACAGGAGCTCATGAGGTCTCAGGTGTCTCTTCTCACTGTGTCTTCACATGGCCTTCTCTGTGCCCATATCCCTGATATCTTTTCCTCCTCTTATAAGGACACTAGTCCTGTTGGATCAGTGACCCTACCTTATAACCTCCTCGAACCTTAATTATCGCTTTAAAGACCTTTTCTCTCAGTATAGTCACATTGAAGGTTTGGGCTTTAACATTCACATTTTAGGGGGACACAGTTCTGTCTGTTACAGATTTTTTAGGATAATTTTGAAACTTTTGGACTCATTGTTTCTGATATAGTAATAACCAAACATTTTCCCTATATCTGATATCCTCTTTAATACCAGTTAGATCTTACTGCATTTTCCTTTCTCTTTTGTATCTGAAGGCTATTGAAATCTCCTTTTCAGTTTAATTTCTCTTTAATATGTTCCCTAAGATTCAACCTTACTCTAAGGAAATACTTTCTCTCTAGCTTAACCTGTGTCTTCCTTTTCTTTCTTTAAGATTTTTAAAAATATTTATTTATTTTTGAGAGAGAGAGAGAGAGAGAGAGAGAGCGAGCAGGGGAGGGGCAGAGAGAGAGGGAGACACATTATCCAAAGCAGGCTCCAGGCTCTGAGCTGTCAGTGCAGAGCATGACCTGTGCCACAAACTGCAAGATCATGACCTAAAGTGAAGTCGGACACTTAACCGACCCAGCCACCCAGGCGTCCTGCTTCCTTTTCTTTATTTTAATTTCTCCTCTGCTTTCTTGTGGTATTTGGACCAATCATATTCCCTAGAGACAGTATTAAAATTATCAGCATTTTTATTTTCTTTGGGTCAGCAATAATTTCAGGGTTTTTTTCTCTAATGTAATCTAAGAAGATGACATAGTTTTCAATAATGCCCATTTTTTCTTATTGTTTTATTAATAAAAATATCATCCTTTTATGTTTGAGTCTGTAATTTTAGTGTTCAATCTAAAGCCTGAGTTTGAACTCATGGAATGAACAAATTTGGGGTCAACTTGAGTTGGCATAGTTGGGGTGACTCAAGATTGTTGAAAAGCCACATGAATTTAATCTCTCTAAAGTATCCTCCTTTGCTCTGAATGTAGAATAGAATTTGGTAAGTAGGATCTGGTCCTACCTATTTGAGCCTGACATTAACAATTTAAGGCTGGAACCTCATCTACCATTGCTTTGTGAACATGGAATTTGACTATCTTTGCTGACTTAGGTGAAAACTATAGTAGAAGCAGAGAAATAATGCAGCCGGAACTCTGCCTCTTTCAAGGAAAGACTTTCCTGGCACTCTAAAGGTTCTCTTCTGGTAATAAATAATATCCCCTCTGGTTTTGCTTCTTTGATTATACTGTGACTGATACAGGAGATATAATAACTAATATGCTTTTTAAAAAAAAGCAGTCAATTTTGAAAAATGGTTCATTATAGTCCAAGCAAATTCTAAATTAATTCTAAATATCCAAAGTAGACATGCCTTGTCAAAAAAAATGAAAAATTTAAGAATATTTATAAAATCCTGCAAATATCCAGTCAGGAAGGAGGAAAAGCAGCTTTCCTTAAAAGAGACCAAAATTTAGTTGTTTTATTCAGACTTCTTTGCAATACTGAATTCCTAAAGATAATGGAAAATTTGTAAATATTTTAAGAGGAGGAAATGTAATTAAGAATTCCATTCTCAGCTGAAGTATGTTGTTGTGCAAAGGCAAAGACCTAGAAAATAAACTGCTTGCAGATACCTTGCTGACTGGGGGATTCAGAATTAAGAACCAAAGAGTAGAAAAATGAAATCAATGAAGTACAGGGACTTAGGCATAAATAACTGCTGTGAATATAATCACAAAATTCAATATAAAACAAAGCTATTGAAAATAGGGAAATACAGGGTTATGAGAATGAATCATTAAATATAAGAAAAACGGGTCTACTCCTCTCATTAACCATTTGAAACCTGGCAAGTAGGGGAATAAAGGAATGGAAGTACAGGCAGATGAAATTCAGCTTTTTGTACCAGGCAGGATAAAAATTCCAGCATCTACGCTGAGGCCTGAAAGAATAGTAGGAGTTGGCCAGGTGAATGGTAGCTTCTCTGGTGACAACAGCAGAAGTCCATTCTGGCTGAAATGACAAGAAACAGTTTATGGGAAGGATGTTGGGATTTCATAGAAGCAGTCAAAGGGCAGGAGTGCCAGATTCAGAAAGAGAAAGAAACAGGCAGCACTTTCCCCACCTGCACTCACCTGCTGAGATCAGAGCCCCAAAGCAGTAGTGTATACCAGACTCAGGTTGTAATAAGGTCCTCAGAACCTTGAAAGAATCATATTATTTCTCCGCCAACAAGTGTTCTCTTGGAAGGACCAGGAGGTATCAACAATCAAGGCAAGAGATAAAATGAATTGTCAAGTAACTAGAAGCATCTCTACCTCTCAAAAAAATTAAGATGGCATATTGCAAGTTCTTGCTTTTTAAAATTATTTCATATTTGGAACATGTAGATGCCTTAAATTATTGTGACAGTTTGCTTCCTATAGTGCAAACCCATGATTTTATTGAGTATGACTGACGTACAAAAAGCTGTATATGCATTTAATACATACAACTTGATGAGTTTGGACATAAGTATACACCCTTGAAGTCATTACCACAACCTATGCCTTAAACATCCATCACTGCTAAAAATTTTCTTCCGCCCTTGCTATTTACTATTAATGTTTCGTATGTGTGTATAAGAACAGTTAACATAAGATCTACCCTCTTAGCAAATTCTAAGTGTACAATACAATATTGTTCACTATAGGCACTATGCCATATCGTAGATCTCTGGGACTTACTCATCTTGTGTAGCTGAAATGTTGTACCCTTTGAGTAGTACATCCCTAAGTCTTTCCCGTTCCTTAACCTTTGGCACCCACCATCCTATTCTCTGCTTCTGTGAATTTGACAATTTCATATATGCCTTCGGAGTTAATTTTTCAACTTAAAATATGTAGCTACAAAGATTTGCAGACCTTTAATCAAGTGCTATGTTAATACTGTAATATCAAAATGCTATGTTGCATTATTTAAAATGTTCAAACTAAATACTTTAAAAGGGAGTGAAAAGAAAATGATGTGGCCACTGTGGAGAACAGGTTGGTGGTTCCTCAAACCCAGAAGGTTGCTGAGGATTAAGTGAATTGATAAAAGTATAATGGCTATGATAACAACCTCCTATGAAGCAAATATTCAATACATGTCAGCAATCATTTAAATTTAAATAAATGCAAATCCTAGTAAGTTTCTTCAAGAGTAATGTCTGCTTATGCTGTTATCTGTGCAGTTCATTTTTCCTTCATGCCTCACCATTTTATATTAATGATTTCTCACATAAAGGTGTTTTTAAAGACATTTACATTTTCTGACTTTTTTTTTTTTTTGGTCTGTGTTTTTACACCCATGATTCACAAGTATGAATAAGGAGTGCTCTAAGCAATTCAGATAAAATGCCTTTCTTGGACTGGAATTGGTATTCCTTTTCTTTTTTTTTTTTTTTTTTTTTTTGGTATTCCTTTTCAATTTTTTAATGAGGTTGGCTTTTACTCACAAGTGTGAAAACTTGCTGCAATTCAAAAATTATTCATGTATTCAGATTTTGGAGTTGGAAGGGACTTTACAATGGTATAAGGGGTTTTAGGATAGCAATACATGAAAAAGTTCATCTCTTGCAATGACATTTATATGGTTACAATCAAAAGTTCTTTGAGGCTAAGGATATTTGAGTTTCTTATCTCTATGGGAAATTTTCTATTTATTTCATGATTCAATAAATAAAGTTATTTATTTGAATCTTGCCTGATTTAGGCCCTTTACTAGGAAAAAATAATATGTATTTGTGACTTCTAATTTTAGCTTGCAAAATACTACTGAGCAGACTGTTGGCCTACTTTACCTGAGGAGAAATTCTGAGCTTGTTTACACAGAGCTGTGATTTTAGGTCTTTCTATATCTGTTATAATTAGTAAAAGCATAAGGAAAGTATCAGCTTTAACATGTGGTAGGGAGTGTGCTGTCTTCTGTGAATATCCAAACAATTCTATTTAGACCTTTTCTCCTCCACTTACCATATTCCATTGTAGGGGTTTTATAATTTCCAAAGCACTTTGACGCATGTCATTTAATTGTCATAAAATCCTGCTGAAGTACATATTATTATCTCCATTGGATAAATGAGAAAGTAGAAGTAATCACGTTAGGTATCTTGCCCCAAACCACAAAATTACTAAATGAAATAGCTAGGGCTCACACCCAGGCTTTCTTACTCCAGGGCTCTATTTCCCCATTGCCTCTCAGCTGCCTTTGCCCCTTTACACTAAGGACATTTTGATATGTTCCCTTCAGCATTGAGCTCAGTGCAGTGCCCAGGCAAAAATAACCACTGGATATGAAAGTATGTGTGAAGGAAGGGGTATGGCGGATGACTGTTAAGAACTATGGAAGAAAGGGGCTTGATGAGAAAAAGAACATGGGACTCTTAAGAGTAGCGACAACTCTTTCTTGAATCTTGTTGCACTAAACTATGAACAGTTTGGAATGAAGGAAAAAAGCTTGTACCTTCTCTAATGATGACATCTCCCCATCTAGACCATCCCCTAGGAATCCACTGACCTCCCCCTCTCCCTCTCCACCCCTGTTGATTACTGTTTCTTGGATTTTGGGCATCAAGATAGATGGATACCTGATACATCTTCTATGGATTTCAAAGAAGCCATGTTGGCAAATGAAAACCATTTCTATGAAAAAGTGTCATGATAGTGATTCAAGGAGGAAAAAAGTATCCTGAGGGAATTGAAAGGATGTGCAAGTGCTGAGATGAACTTTTGGTCTCTATGTATACTATTCTTGACTTAACTATCATAGGGACAAAACTCTCAATTGCTAAATCTCACTTCTTCTGACCATTTTCTTTCAGGGTTAGAAGCCAGGCAACTAGGAGGGGCACACCATCCCTCCCACCCCATCCAAGTCCAGTAATCATGAGGGATGGACACACAAACAGCCTGTGTTGAGAGGTTGAAGCTAGCCAGTTCCATCCCTTCTTCCTGTCAGGTTCTTCCACGTCTCATCCCCGTCACCTATCATATCTTGTATACGTGCCCACCACTCTTCAGCTCAACACCACATCCCTCTGACTCTTCTAACTAGGTACTGGCGAATCATGTTCTGTTACGAGGAAGACCCTCTGTTTCTTTGACATCTTCAGAGAACATTCTTCTCACCATATCTTGTTCAGCTCCAGTGGGAAAGCTTATTATTCTCCAAGAATCATAAGAAATTTCAGGCTTTCTGCTAATGGTGGAGGGTAGGATTGTTCAGCACTAACTGGGCTCCCCATTTGCTGATTCCCATTACTTTTCCTCTCCTCTCCTGTCAGTGCCTATCCTCTTTTAACACGTAGGTAATGTGACCACACTATTCCCTGTCCCTTCCTCTTTATTCTTTTAGTAGGTGGCCCAGTTATCTGCAGCATCCACTGGAGACTATGGCACTTTGTTTTTCCACTCCCAACTACACAAACAGCCATCTTGGTATATTTCAACAGCACATTTGGTTGTTTGTTCTATTGTCTTAACTCTGTTGATTTTACTTTCTTTTCATTCTGGTACCCTACTCCTTAGGCACCCCTCTCCCCACTGGATTTTATCATCATTTGAATTTTCCATTTCAGATTTCTTAAACTCTTAACATTCTGGACACTCAATTTGCCCTCAGTACGTTTCTCAACAACTTCTTAATTACTGAATTCAAAGGATTGTTTTCAGTGCATAGCAGTCCTTTATGCTGAATGTGAATTTCTTCTTCTCAAAACTCCCTTTTTCCTTATACCACTTAGTTGCTTTTTTTCCATCTCTTTGGCCTCCCTTTATCATTTCTGCTATGGGCCCTTCCGTAGTATTCCCTGTCTTCCACTGTGACCTTCCTCTTTTCTCACATTGTGTACTCTCTGCCTGCTCTTCTCCGCTCTCATAGGTCTAATAGACATGTGGATGCTGATGACTCCTAAATATCTCCAGCTCAGGTAGAACTTTCCTTTAGATATCCCCTCACACACCCTACCATCAGATCTGCGTCTTTCCATGGATATCCTACACTAAATTCTTAAATATATCCCACACTAAATTCTTCCTCTTCCCTCCCCAGACTCGCTTCTACTTGCTATTTTGAGTCTTAGTTGTCAGGATATACCCAGTCTATGGAACTGAAAACTTGGAAATTGTTCTTTTCCATTCTCTTTCCTTCTCCTTCCCGTAAACAATGAGTCATAAAGTTATCCTGTTTTCTTTCTCATATATTTTTCTATGTTTTTCTTTTCTTCATTTCTCCTCCATTTCATCAGTTCTCTACACTGTTTTCCCCCACTACTCTACCCTCCCAACCCCAGCCTAAGTTTATTCCTTGTACTTCTGCTTCTTTTCTAACCCTTTGTTCAGTTTTGGTTCAGTTGCTGCCTTCTGTAGGCTTGGTCTGCTCTGTCCAGGAAAGAGAGCTGAGCTCTTGTTCAAGACCTAGCCCATTACTTCATCACCACTATTCCCAGAGACCAGGATCAGTCCTTGGATATTTCATTTCATCTTGTTCATTCCTACTAAGTTCAGGAATCTTATTAAGGAAGGGGTCTAGCTTCTTCTTCGTTTTTTTTCAATTTTTTTTAATGTGTATTTATTTTTGAGAGAGAGAGAGAGACACAGAGTATGAGCAGGGGAAGTGCAGAGAGAGAGGGAGACAGAATCCGAAGCAGGCTCCAAGCTCTGTGCTGACAGCTCAGAGCCCAACAAGGGGGCTCGAACCCACGATCTGTGAGATCCTGACCTGAGCTGAAGTCGGACGCTCAACTGACTGAGCCACCCAGGTGCCCCAAGGGTCTAGCTTCTTTTAAAGTTTATTTACTTAGAGAGAGAGAGAGAGAGAGAGAGAGAGAGAGAGAGAGAGAGAGAGAAAGCACGCAAGTGGGAGAGGGGCAAAGAGAGAGGGAGAAAGAGAGAATACCAAGCAGGCTCTTCACTGTCATGAACTGTGAGATCATGACCTGAGCCAGAATCAGGAATGGGATGACGCTTAGCCAGCTGAGCTACCCAAGCACCCCTAGCTTCTTTTAATCTAGGTTTCTATGATGAAACGTTATATAGTTTTTATATCATAAGTTTGATACTTTACCCAAGTGTTTACATTTTTCACATTATAATAATGATATATTTTACAGTAAATAATAAATACTATAGTGAATAAAGAAGAGATAAGTACATTAATTAAGAAATAGTTAATTTAACCAAATAAATTTAGTTCTTTATTCAAATACTAACATAGAAATCCAATATGTAAAACCAAGAAACAAGTAGCTATCCTGGGTAAAACCCAAACACTCAGTTTCCCCACCTCCATTGGTTCCCAAAGGGGGGTACTCAGAGGGCAGTTTGAAAGCTGATCTAGTGGGAAGAGAGCTAAGCCAGAGAGCAAGAGTTTCAGTCTTAATCTCTGAAACTTAACTCCATGATTTCTGTTGCCTAATCTATGAAGTATAAGTAACACTGCTTTCCCCACCTGCTTTTTGGGGTATTGGAAGAATTTAAAAAGCATATTTGAATAAATACTTTATAAAGAAAAATAGGTAGATGTAAGGCTAAAAATAATGCTTTATTAAACAGGTGAAATTATATGGCAGGTGAAGGATTCATGGCCATTAAAACCTTAAGAACCACTTTCTTAGAAACAGAAACCCTCCCTCTCCCCGCATTCTTACCGTCTTTGAGTTTGATGGGCATCTTCTGCTTCTAGTCTACACTCTCATAACAATCTGTGTAATACCCATCATGGGTACCATCTCCTACTTTTCCTAGGAACTGTCCAGTCCTGTCATAGAGCAGTTTTAACATGCCATACATAGTAAGGTAGGAAAACAACTAATACAGTGCAGAAATATGTAAAGCCATAAGCATTTAAACGGAAGTTTTTCTGCTAAATCTTTAATTTGCTAGAAAATACCATAACCCAGATAATTCATCACCTAAGTGTTTTTTTTTTAATTTTCTCTATTAGGTCATAACACATTTTGCATTTGATTCTGCTGAAAGGTACATGATGTAATCTCTGATTTTGACTTAGAAACATAAATCTTTATACAGTTTTGGCAAACAGCATTAATTTTTTAAAGATAAAGGATGAACCAGTATTAAGCATGATGTCTGTTCCTTCTGTGTGTGTGTGTGTGTGTGTGTGTGTGTGTGTGTGTGCGCGTGCGTGTTTGTGGGAAGAAGACACCATATGAAAGTGAGGATCAGGTTTAGACTTGCCATAGCCCTTTCACTCATTTACTATAGGGCTGCACACACCCAATCCCAGAGCTGCCAAGGAAATTTGCAGTTAACACATAAGTCTGTGATTCTCAGGGAGCCTGGTGGCTCAGTTGGTTAAGCGTCCGACTTCAGCTCAGGTCATGATCTGGCAGTCCGTGAGTTCGAGCCCTGCGTCGGGCTCTGTGCTAACAGCTCAGAGCCTGGAGCCTACTTCGGATTCTGTGTCTCCCTCTCTCTCTGCCCCTCCCCTGCTCATGCTCTGTCTCTCTCTGTCTCAAAAATAAATTTAAAAAAAATTTTAAAAAAATTCTTAAAAAAAAAAAAAGTCTGTGATTCTCATGCATTCTCCCAGCACACCCCACCCCTTAGAGGAACAGCCCAAGGCTTTGTGGTCCTCAGGGCAGCATCACATGAAAGCGGGCAATGGAAGTATGTAGTCTTTTTTTTTTTTTTTTTTTTTTTTGCATTTTATTGGGGCAGGGAATGTGGTATGGAGGATACTTTTTTTTTTCCTTGAGAGAGAGAGAGAGGGAGAGAGTGAGTGAGCGAGCTCTGGGGAGGGGGAGAGGAACAGAGAGAGAGAGAATCTTAAGCAGACCCCATGCTCAGCACAGAGTCTGACAAGGGGCTCAGTCTCACAACTGCTAGATCATGACCTGAGCCAGAATCAGGAATTGGATGCTGAACCAACTGAGCCACCCAGGCACACCTGGAAGATACATTTCTTGTAAGTTCTTTGACAAAATGAGAAACTCATACATTTTCACTCTTGAATGTCTTTAATAACCACCACAATGGCAAAAACGGCACAACACACATGTTCCACTGCATTGCGGTGGATCCCATGTGTTTGGTGACTGGTTATAACGAAAATCAGTATTGATATCCCATTGACCCATTATGTTTCAAGAATTGGTTGTGACTCCTAACCCTCACTCTGAGTCTATGAATGTGTGAGTAAGAACTCAAGAGTTGATCTCAGCATTCTGTTGCTTTAAAAAATGAATATAGCAAAAAAAAAAATGAATATAGCACATACAGGTTGTTGATTATCTTTC
Source organism: Panthera tigris (assembly GCF_018350195.1). NCBI lineage: Eukaryota > Metazoa > Chordata > Mammalia > Carnivora > Felidae > Panthera > Panthera tigris. The sequence goes on along the minus strand of NC_056660.1, from coordinate 15,359,831 downwards.
TTTTTCCCCTAAAGGGTAAAGTTTTACCTGCTTTTCAGTGCCAGTCGGTAAATGAGGTATGCTTGAAGTTATGTTTTTCAGGGTGTGATCTCATCAGGTAACGTGCTGTTTGGTCTCTCCTGACCTGAGTGCAGGAGAAAATGGATCATTATTTTGTGAAAGATATGTAATGGGGTATAAGGCTGTACTGTCTTTCACTTCAGTGTTTGCTCAGAGCTTGCTTTGTGATTATACTTAAAATATTATGGGAAGGGCTAGGAACTGGACTCTTGGCCTCTTTAGTGGTCATTCTATTCCTCATCAGGCTTTATACTCTGTTCTCTGTTCAGTGTGATAATATTAAAGTCTGCTCTCTAGCAATAGCATAATAAAGGAGTTCTCTCAATCACAGCCTTCAGATTTTTTAAGAAATTTTGCTCTGTGGGAAGAACACTGAAGTCTCTATTCCATGATTGCTGTGTTTCCTTCCTACACTAGATCTTACTGAGAAAGGGATGCACAATCTATATAACATATCTGGCTAATTTCTAAAGCAATTGTTGCCAAATTACATTCCCACCTAACTCCTGAGCCCACAATTACATGGCTACTTGTGACTTGCTAGGATTCTCAACAATGGTAAAAGCTCTAGGAATGGAGTAAGAGAACAATCTGTTCTGAAATGTAAAATTGATACCTTCTTTAGAGCATATCCAGAGAAGAGATAAAGACAAGATAATTTCTAGTTCTTAATCATAATGAATTCCATTTTAGTATATTTCCTTAGAATCTGGAATCAACACTTTCATATGTGCTTGAGAGGAAGTATAATCAGGTGCTTGTAAATCTATATTAGATGTGACAATTTGCTTAAACTTTTTTTGTTGTGTTGCTAGCAAGAGCAGAGGGGGTGTGACGCAGTAGAAAGAACAGTGGGCCAAAGTTATGGGCTCAAGTCTGATCTTCCTAGCTATTAAAGCTTGGGCAGGTCACTTAAAATCAATCAGTTCATCAGTTGATTGATTCATTCATTCAGATATCTATTTTGCACCAGCATTGTGCTATGACATGGAATCTGTATCTGCAAGATAGGGACAGTAATGTGAGATTAAAATGAGGTAATACGTGTGACAATACTGTTTATGATAGAATGCCATTTATTTTGAATCACATGGTAAAAATGAAATTGAGAAAAAATCAAAATACTTTTTAAAAGAAGTAATTGGATCCTTTAATGTGGTATCATAAAATGTCTCATATTATTTATAAAAGATTAATATAGAATAGTTTTTAAAAAACATTAATTTTTGAGGAAATAGGTCTTTCTTTGGAAGTTAGGCATACTCAGAGCAATTCACATTGATGATACTGGGTGTTACTTTCTGAAGTTACAGTGGTTCCGTTTTTACTTCAGGAATAGATAAACAGTCATAACTGATCTTGACTAACAGGAAATTTGTCTATCCCTAGAATCCTGATTTGACTAAGGGGATAAATATGTGGGTTCAGAATATTTGAAAATGGACTTCAGGAGTTTTAATTGAAACTCATTAGATTATATAGAGGTAATAGCAGTGACTTTTGGTGGAAAAAATTCCAATAGTCTATCATTCTCTGCTGGGTTTGGCCTCATATCAGATTCCAAAATGGGACGGAGTTGTGCAGTAACTTGAACAGAAACAGTGGCTGCATTTTGGTCACTTTAAATGTCATATTTTTGTTTGATGTGAACACCAATGATTCTTTGTTGAATAGTGTTTTTTGTTATATAGAAGATAAAAATCTGTTTAAAGTAACTACTGTTCTGGGTACCTGGGTGGTTCAGTTGGTTAAGCGTCTGACTTCAGCTCAGATCATGATTTCTCAGTTAGTGAGGGTTTTTTTTTCTTTTTTGTAGTTTTTTAATGTTTATTTTTTTTAATATATGAAATTTATTGTCAAATTGGTTTCCATACAATACCCAGTGCTCATCCCAAAAGATGCCCTCTTCAATGCCCATCACCTACCCTTCCCTCCCTCCCACCCCCCCATCAACCCTTAGTTTGTTCTCAGTTTTTAAGAGTCTCTTATGCTTTGGCTCTCTCCCACTCTAACCTCATTTTTTTTTCCTTCCCCTCCCCCATGGGTTTCTGTTAAGTTTCTCAGGATCCACATAAGAGTGAAAACATATGGTATCTGTCTTTCTCTGTGTGGCTTATTTCACTTAGCATCACACTCTCCAGTTCCATCCACATTGCTACAAAGGGCCATATTTCGTTCTTTCTCATTGCCATGTAGTACTCCATTGTGTATATAAACCACAATTTCTTTATCCATTCATCAGTTGATGGACATTTAGGCTTTTTCCACAATTTGGCTATTGTTGAGAGTGATGCTATAAACATTGGGGTACAAGTGCCCCTATGCATCAATTCAGTTAGTGAGTTTGAGCCCCACATCACACTGTGCTGACAGCTCAGAGCCTGGAGCCCACTTCAGATTCTGTGTTTTCCTCTCTCTCTGCTCCCCGTCCCCCATTCTCTCTCAAAAATAAAAAAATAAACATTTAAACATAAAATAAAATAAAAATAAAAAAATAAAATAGCTACTGTTCTGGGATACCTGGGTGGCTCAGTCAGTTGACTGCCCAAGTCTGGATTTTTGGCTCAGGTCATGATCCAGAGTTGTAAGATTGAGGCCCATGTTAGACTCCATGCTGAGCATGGAGCCTACTTAAGATATTCATTCTCTCTCTCTCTCTCTCTCTCTCTCTCTCTCTCTCTCTTTCCCTCTGCCCCTCTCCTGGACTCATGCACATGCTCTCTCTCTCTCAAAAATAAAGTGAAATGAAATGAAATAATAAAATAAAATACTACTGTTCTGACTTCCCATAATTCTGGAAAAAAAGCTTCAGAACAGAGATTTGAAATTACCAAAAACAAACAAGCAAGCAAGCAAATGAACAAAAACCAGTCCCAGTGCCCCACCCTGAGACACCAGAATGTAAGGACAGGCCTGTAGGAAGCAGGGCTGGCCCCTGCATCTGTATTCCTTCAAGGGGTGGTCCCATGTGGTCTTGCTCAAAGGAAGAAGCAGTCCAGGCAGAAGGAAAGGTCTTGCCTGCTTTGGGGAGAAAATCAGTGCTCAGGTTGCTTGCCTTTGCTGCCCCACCATAGCAAGCCAAGTCATAAGAATAGGTTAAAAAATGTTCTATGTCATCTATTTCTTTTTCTTCTTCACAGCAGCCTCATGTTGTAGGTCAGGTGGGTATTATTAATCTTTCTTTTAGAGAGGAATAAATTGAACATCTGGTTAAGTAACTGCTAAACATTACACAGCAAATAAATAGCATGAGAAGGGCTTGCAGTCAGGTCTTCTTAACTCTCAATTCTGCAATCACTTGGCTGCCCACTGCCTTTCATTCAACACAATCATATGTTGGAAGTAAAACAAGGAAGCAACCCCATCCCTTTAGGAGAACCTCAGAGATGTTTGACATAGAAGCAGGGGCTTTGGGAGGAGGGGAGGTAAGTGATCATAAACTAATTTGCCACAACAGAGAATTAGTTACCAATGATGGGTGATTTGCACATCTTGATAACGATGGGTTGGAATGGTACAGACACAACTCTGGAATAATCTGTACTTCTTCTAACATAGCCTTTCTTCTGCAAAGAGCTTGGTAGCACTTTGAATCCAATCAGAGCTATACTAAGGATCCTTTTTGGGAAAAGGAGGTCAGCCTAGACATCTTTATATTCAAAAGGAGTGACAAGATACCAAAGATTTGGAACTGAACAAATTAGCCACGTGAGCATTCTTTATGAAGATTAAAGCAATAGAAATGTCCTCCTCCTCATACTGCAGCATTTTAGAGTATGGGAAGATGCTTGTCAATGTTTCTAAGCTCTGTGGTGGGAGGTGCAAAATCAATGTACAAATAGACAGCTAGAAATTCCGAATAGGATAGAACAAAAGAATGCATTATAATGAACATGTTGATGGGAAGATGTGTGAGATAACATCATACATCTTTTTTTTTATATCACATTTCGACAGTCTTCATTATGTGTGCCTGTATTTTCTGTTCCTTTAGCTCAGAAGTTGGCTGAATCTGTTTTGTCTTAAAAAATATAACATGTGCAGTCACAACTTTCCATTTAGTGTGATGTGCTAAACATCCAAGGGACAGATTCAGATAAAACTCACAGTATTCAAATTAATACCAAATTTTCTCACTTATTAAAGGACCCCTAAATCTGTGACTCATTCATTTCCCAGATTTATCATGTTGAGGAATAACTTTATTAGGTAGCTAAAGGTCTTGATATTTTCAGTCCAAGTTTGATAGGATTTTTAAAAATCATACTAGAAATTGGTTATATTTTTTCCCCTTAAAATATAAATTTCAGTGTTTTTCCCCTAACAGCTGACCTTGACCTGAGAAGGAGCACTTCCTGGAACAAGATGACTTATTGTTAGTAGTAATTGCTTTTGGAGGCAGTGATGCCTTTGAGGGCCCAATCCCTGTTGCATCTTGTTGCATCTTTGTATTTCATATTTGGCCAGGCCTGTGCCTTGTATACAGCAGACAAATATTATAAGTGTTGGACATGGATGAAGTCATCATTTCTTCCAACTCTTCCATGTTGAGGAAATAAGTCCCCAAAAGGTGTCTTCACTTATGAAGAACTAATTGAGTGAAAAGCTAAATCTAAAATCCAGGACTCTCGTTTCAGGACCTCCAGTCCTGTGCCCCATTCACTAGTGTGATAAATACCTGTTGGTTCAATAAAGCACTAAAACTGTTTTTGCAAAGGTCATAAATGACCTTCTAATTGTCAAACCCTTAAAAAAATGTTTTTAAGTTTATTTATTAGAGAGAGACAGCGTAATTGGGGAGGGGCAGAGAGAGAGAGAGAATCTGAAGCAGGCACCACACCAACCAGTGCAGAGCCTGATGTGGGGTTTGAATCCACAAAGCCAAGAGATCACGACCTGAGCCAAAACCAAGAGTCGGACACTTAACCTACTGAGCCACCCAGGCACCCCGCCAAACCCATTGTTTTTTCCATTTCTAATATGTCTCAGTCTGTATCCCTGGAAAACAGAGAAAAGAGAGATCCCAGACACAGCCACCTCAGCTTCCTAATTTCTGATTGGTGAAATGATTTGTGCCACCCTTGCCTGCCTTCTCTTGAGCCAGTGTACATCTACCCAAGATCCATCCTTTTACCTGGGCTCAATCTCATCCCTTCAGCTTCTTCAGGAGCTTTCTCTGTCAAGGGTATGCCTTCCTCTGCAGTTACGAATATCCCATCTTTAAACTTGCCTCTGGTCTGCCGATTTACCTTTGAGGTAGAAACACATGCAAGTCTGACATCCCCTGATCCTTGCTCCCCTCCACTTCCACTACTTTTCTCACAATAACCTTCTTAAAAGAGCAGTTTATTTATTTCTGTCCACACCATTCCCCCACCTCCACCCCAGCTCCCTGTTGTGTGGCCTTTCCTTGCCTGTCCTGTAATGGATGCTGCTAGCATTTCTAGTGCTTTCTAATTATCAAATCCCATGGATATTTTTCCATCTTTATTGCACTTTTCTGTGACATTTGGCGTTGCCGGCCTGTTTGGGACAAGTATTATCTATTTTGGTGGCCCAGCATCTAAATCCATTTCCTTTGGGGAAATTTTCCACCTTTTGAGGCACGACTTGTCTCCCAAATGCCAGATACTTACCCTCTCTGTGTCTTTTCTTCACCGCCCTCTCTCCTGTAATGGAGATATTTCAAAGGATCTGATTTGATACCCCTTGTCTCCCTATATCAGTGCTTTTCAATCTTTTTTATATCATGACACACACAGTAAAATAATAATATTGCACACTGAGGGTAAACAGGAGGGGATTTGGAGGTGGCTGTATGGGAAGTTTGGCAGACAACAGCTTGTATCTTCTTTATATTACATACATATGATAAGAAAAATAGAATTAAAACCTTCCAAAAGAAACTTTTTTTTTCAAACTTTTTCTTGAGACATTGGAGTTTGCTTCTGTGACTATAACCTCTTTATAATAGGTTTTATGCTTGAATAGCTTGCAATTCCTTTTTTTTTTCAAGTTTTTACTTAAATTCCAGTTAGTTAACATGCAGTGTAATATTAGGTTTAAGTGTAGAATTTAGTGATTAAGCACAGACAATATCCAGTGCTCATCACAAGTGCTCTACTTAATCCCTATTTCCTATTTAACCTGTCCCACCACCCACCTCCCCTCTGGTAACCATCAGTTTGTTCTCTATAGTTAAGGGTCTATTTCTTGGTTTTCCTCTCTTTTTCTCCCTTATATATATTTGTTTTGTTTCTTAAATACCACATACAAGTGAAATAGTATGGTACTGTCTTTCTGTGACTGACTTATTTTCATAGCATAATACTCTCGAGCTGCATCTACATTGCTGCAAATGGCAAGATTTCATTCTTTTTGATAGCTGAGTAATATTCTGTGTGTGTGTGTGTGTGTGTGTGTGTGTGTGTGTGTGTGTGTGTGTGTATACCACATCCTCTTTATCCATTCATCAGTCAATGGACATTTGGGTGCTTTCCATAATTTGGCTATTGTTAATTATGCTGCTATAAACATTGGGGTGCATGTATCCCTTCAAATTATTATTTTTGTATCCTTTGGGTAAATACTACAATTGCTGGATTGTAGGGTAGTTCTATTTTTAACATTTTAGGAACCTTTATACTGTCTTCCAGAGTAGCTGCAGCAGTTTGCATTCCTGCCAACAGTATAAGAGAGTTCCCCTTTTTCCACATCCTTGCCAACACCTGTTGTTTCCTGTGTTATTAATTTTAGCCATTCTGACTGGTGTGAGGTAATATCTCATTGTAGTTTTGATCTGTATTTCCCTGATGATGAGTGATGTTGAACATTTTTTCATATGTCTGTTGGCCATCTGTATGTCTTCTTTGGAAAAATGTCTATTCATGTCTTCTGCCTATTTTTTAAACTGGATTATTTGTTTTTATGGGTGTTGACTTTTGTAAGTTATTTTTATATTTTGGATACTAACCCTTTATCAGATATTTTATTTGCAAATATCTTCTCCCATTCCATAGGTTGCCTATTAATTTTGTTGATTGTTTCCTTTGCTGTGCAGAACCTTTTTATTTTGATGTAGTTCAAATAGTTTATTTATTTTTTAATGTTTTTATTTATTTTTGAGACAGGAGAGACAGAGCATGAGCAGGGGAGGGACAGAGAGAGAGGGAGACACAGAATCCGAAGCAGGCTCCAGGCTCTGAGCTGTCAGCACAAGCCTGAGGTGGGGCTCGAACTCACAGACTGTGAGATCACGACCTGAGCTGAAGTCAGACGCTTAACTGACTGAGCCACCCAGGCACCCCCCAATAGTTTATTTTTGCTTTTGTTTCCCTTGCCTTAGGAGACATATCTAGTAAGAAGTTGGTACACCCAATGTCAAAGAGTTTACAGGGGTGCCTGAGTGGCTCAGTTGGTTAAGTGTCTGACTTTGGCTCAGGTCATGATCTTACGGTTCATGAGTTCAAGCCCCACATTGGGCTGTCTGCTGTCAGCACCTGTGACAGCACACCTTTCCCACTTCAGATCCTCTGTCCCCCTCTTTTCCTGTCCCTCCCCTGCTTGCATGTGCTCTCTCTCAAAAATAAATAAACATTAAAAAAAAAAGAGGTCACTGTTTGTGCTCTCTAGGATTTTAATGGTTTCCTATCTCACATTTAGTTCTTTAACCCATTTTGAATTTATATTTGTTTATGGTGTAAAAAGTGGTCCAGTTTCATTCTTTTGCATGTTGCTGTCCAGTTTTTCCAGCACCATTTATTGAAGACACATCTTTTTTCCATTGGATATATCCTTTTCTGCTTTGTTGAAGATTAATTGACCATATAGTTGTGGGTTCATATCTGGGTTTTCTGTTCTTTTCTATTGATCTATGTGTCTGTTTTTATGCCAGTACCATACTGTCTTGATCACTACAGCTTTGTAATATAACTTGAAGTCTGGAATTGTGATGCCTCCAGCTTTGCTTTTCTTTTTCTGGATTGCTTTGGCTATTCAGGGTCTTTTGTAGTTTCATATACATTTTAGGATTGTTTTAGCTCTGTGAAAAAAGCTGGTGGTATTTTGATAGGGATTGCATTAAATATGTAGATTGTTCTGAGGGCTATAGACATTTTAACGATATTTATTCTACCAGTCCATGAGATGGAATGTTTTTCCATTTCTTTGTGTCCTCTTCAGTTTCTTTCATCAGTGTTTTATAGTTTTCAGAGTACAGATCTTTTACCTTTTTGGTTAGGTTTATTCCTAGGTAATTTATGATTTTTGATGCAGTTGTAAATGGGATTTTTTCCTTGATTTCTCTTTCTACTGTTTTGTTGTTGGTGTATAAAAATGCAACAGATTTCTGTGTGTTGATTTTATATCCTGCAACTTTACTGAATTCGTGTATCAGTTCCAACAGTTTTTTGATGGTGTCTTTGAGTCTTCTATATAGAGTATCATGTCATAGTTAAAATATTTAATTTTTTTAATGTTTATTTTTGAGAGAGAGAGAGAGGAGAGAGACAGTGTGTAAGCAGGGAGGGACAGAGAGAGGGAGACACAGAATCCCAAGCAGGCTCCAGGCCCTGAGCTGTCAGCACAGAGCCCAATGTGGGGCTTGAACTCACGAGCTGTGAGATCATGACATGAGCCGACTGAGCCACCCAGGTGCCCCTTTATTTAAAATATTTAAAATTTGGCTTCTTCCTTGCTTATTTGGATGCACTTTATTTCTTTGTGTTGTTTGATTCCTCTGATAGGACTTCCAGTAATATGTTAAATAACAGTAGTAAGAGTGGACATCCCTGTCTTGTTCCTGACCTTAGAGGAAAAGCTGTCCATTGTTCCCCATTGAGGATAATATTAGTTGTGAGTTTTTGTATATGGCCTTTATTATGTTGAGGTATGTTCCCTCTATCCCTACTTTTTGAGGTTTTTTTAAATTTTTTTTATTTTTATCATGAATCAATGTTGCACTTTGTCAAATGCTTTTTCTACATCAGCTGAAAGGAAAATATGGTTCTTAGGTGGTGTATCACATAGATTGGCAAACATTGAACCACATTTGCAGTCTAAGAATAAATCCAACTTGATTGTGATGAATGATTCTTTTAATATACTGTTGGATTTGATTTACTAGTATTTTATTGAGAATTTTTGCATCCATGTTCATCAGGGATATTGGCCTGTAGTTCTCTTTTTAGTGAAGTCTTTATCTGGTTTTGGTATCAGGGTGATGCTGACTTCATAGAATGAATTTGATTGGCTTGCAATTCCTAACCAAGACTTTGATTTTATGTTACAAGTTTATTTATTTATTTTGAGAGAGAAAGAGAGCACGATCAGGGGAAGGGCAGAGAGAGATGGGGAGAGAGAGAGAATCCTAAGCAGGCTCCACACTGTCAGCGCAGAGCCCAACATGGGCTTGAACTCACAAACCGTGAGATCATGACCTGAGCCGATACCAAGAGTCATACGCTCAATTGACCGATCCACCCAGGTGCCCCACCTAACCAAGACTTTTAAAATGATAATCTCTTCAAATTCTTGGCCTCTACGAAACAGTGAGATTTCCACAGGGCACATCATCAGATCCTGTTCTGCTTTGCCACTCTGCATGGAGCTTCACATTGAAGCTGTTCATAGCTGAAGGAGACTGGAGAACTCTGACCCCTCAAGAATCTATCAGCCAAAACAAACAAACAAACAAAAAGAATCTACTAGCCATACTGAAGCTTGTGGGGATCAATTTCTTGCAGCAGACCTGCAACCCATTGAAGACACAGTGTCATGGGCATGCTGATTGGGAAGCTCTGTCTATACCATTTCCTCTCAGCCTTGTTTCTTCTCAACATATGTGAGGGACTCACAATGGCATATTTTTTAAAACTCCTGGATATTCTGTTACATTCCTCATAGAGACATTCTCCATACTTCCCACTCTACTTAAGAATGAGTATTCCAGGGGTGTCTGGCTGGCTTGGTTCGTTAAGCGTCTGACTCTTGATTTTGGCTCAGGTCATGATCTCATGATTTGAGGGATCAAGCCCTGCATCAGGCTCTGAGCTGACAGCACAGAGTCTGCTTGGGATTCTCTCTCTCCTTCTTGCTCTGCTGCTCCTCTGATCATGCTCTCTCTCTCTCTCTCAATAAATAAATAAACTTTAAAAAAATATTGCAAATAATGGGTATTCTACACCCCATCTCTTATAAATTTTACCCAATATCTTGGCTGTAACTATGATATGTATGGATGATACCCACACCTTCCTCTATGTTCAGCCTCAGCCTCTCTCTTGGGGCCATTCCACATTTCCTGCTTCCTGAATTTCGTTATCATGTACACATCTTGCCAACAATTTGCAGTTAGTGTATTTAAAACTGAACTCATCCACCTTTCCTAAATCTGTTCTTCTTCCTGTGTTCTTTATCTCTATTTAATCTCTATTTTATCCTGACACACATTTCCAGCCTTCTCTTTGACTTCTTCCTTTGCCGGCTGATTATTTGCCAAATCTGGTCAAGTTCATCTCACTGTGAGCTCTTGACATCTGCCCTGTCCTCTTCATTTGTAATTTATATCTAGTATGTTGCAGTAAAACCATACTTTTCATATTGCCAGTTAGGTTTAGTGGGTTCCCCCCCTCCCATATTATATATTTCTACAAGAGTAACTTCCAAGAATAGCCCTCTGCATTTTTTGGGGGTACTTGTGATTTGACACCTCATACTGTTGTTACCTGTGAACCTGTTTTATTGCCCTTCCTAATCTGTAATTTCTTAAAGGGGAAATGACACTACAGTTTTCTGTGCCTGCTGCAACAAATTGTCAGAAAGTTGGTGGCTTAAAACAACACAAATTTATTTTCTAACAGCACTAGAGCCTCAAAGTCTGAAATCAAAGTGTTAACAAGACCACATCCCCTCTGGCAGCTCTAGGGAAGAACCCTCCCTTGGCTCTTCTGACTTCCGGTGGCAGCTGGCATTCCTTGGCTCATGGCTGCATCACTCCAGGCTCTGCTCTATTGTCACATCACTTTCTCCTCCCTGTGTCTGTCTCTCATCCCTTTCTTGTAAGGGTACATGTGATGGCATTCAGTGCCCACCCAGATAATCCAGTGTAACCTCCTCATCTCAGGGTATGCGTCTCATCAGCAAAGACCCTCTTCCCAAATAAGGTAGCATTCACAGGTTCCAGGAATTAGGACATGGACGTCTTTTGGAGAGCCATTTTTCAATCTACCACCTCTTTGAGTAAGTGTTCTTAAGAGCCATGCGTAATATTTTCAACGTGAAATATTTTGGTTTTCCTCAGGATTGGTAAAATAGAAAGAGAGAACTAGTGTTAAATCAAGGTATACAAAGCAAAGATGATACCAAATTCAACATTCTGTTCAATAGCTAGCAGAGAGATACGGTGTCAGACAAACCAGCCAGGTGCTACCGACATGTTCAGAGCAGAATCAAAGCAGAACTGCTTCTTTCAGTGCAGTGGGTCTGTATTATCCCAGCATTAGGACATGCTCATTCCGTAACTCCAGGGGCCATCCTTATAAGTTATAGTGAATCAAAAGTTCTGACACACTAAAGAGTAATAACTTCTACCATTTTTGCAGAAAAATGTTATGATTTTGCTTCATTTTGCTTTTAAAACATTTTTTTAAAGTTTATTTAATTTTTTAAAATGCTTATTTATTTTTGAGAGAGAGAGAGAGAGAATGCAAGTGGAGGAGGGACAGAGAGAAAGGGAGATACAGAACCCGAAGCAGGTTCCAGGCTCTGAGCTGTCAGCACAGAGCCTGATGTGGGGCTCCAACCCACAGACTGCAATGCAAGATCATGACCTGAGACAAAGTTGAATGCCTAACTGACCCAGGTGCCCCAAAAGTTTATTTGTTTATTTTGAAAGACAGAGAGAGAGAGAGAGAGCAAGCGAGCACAAGTGGGAGAGGGGCAGAGAGAGAGGGAGAGAGAGAGAATCCCAAGCAGGCCCTGTGCTGTTAGCTTAGAGCCTGATGTGGGGCTTAATCCCACGATCTGTGAGATCATGATGTGAGATGAAATCAAGAGTCAGATGCTCAACCAACTGAGCCACCCAGGTATGCTGCTTTCAAATGTTTTTAATCCTGTCATTGTACAAAACATTGATTTCACCACATATTTATGGAGTGTTTAGCACTATGATAGATTAAATGGGGAAATAGATTAAATGTATATATGTAATTTAAACTAATTCTATCACTAAGCAAAACTATGATGTAGATGAAGTCTTTAGGGGTATGGTTGTATTTCAAAAACAATTTGACCTTCTGGGATCTAGTGCCTTCATATTTGTGCATGTATGTTTATACATAAAGGAGTGTCAAACATAACGTTAATATAAAGCATTATATTGCATAGGCCAAATCCGACAGACTTCTCCAAGAAGACAGGCCTTTATTGTCTTATATTCTAGCTCTCCGTTTTTCAGGCTTTCAGAAAAGGTGTAAGTGGTATTATTTTTGAAAAGGAAAGCACACCATCTAGGTGGCCGCCTGGAATAGATGGCTACTTTCTCCCTGCATCCATGCAGTCCTGATTCCGATTACTATAATCCATATAAACAATAAGTTAGGACATCTTACATTAGACTTCAGGACTCTATTAAACTGAAGAGGAAAAAAAAAGCAACGAGATGAGGAAGTAAAAAATAAATCTCCTAATTTATGATTTCAGAAAATTATCCCAGTTCTTTTTTCTTCCCTCTTACTAGTTGGAAGTTTTAGCACACAACCTTTCTGTTGTACTTGAGCAGAGAGGCAGGAAAACCCATTAGCAGTTCAGCAGTGCTGCTGGCAGACCTGTCAGACTGCGGCCCTTGGCCACAGTGATGGAGCTCATTAGGATTTGGAGGCTTCATGCAAGCACGCAGTTGTGGACTTTGGCAGTGTTCGTTCATCTGCATAGGACAGAATCCCAGCTTCTACCTCCGGGACACATTTGAACCTATATGTCCTGCTTCATAAGGCATAATTGGGGCTGATACTTATTTGGAATCATTAATTTCTCCTTTCCCTTAAAAAATATTTCTATAATACTGAAAGAAAAAGCAGCTTCTTGCTAATTAGAGTCCTCAAATGTCAAGAAAGAGAATCTGGTAGTAATGGAAAAATAGAATCATAGATGAATGATTCACCAGTGGATGGAAGAATATATGTGTGTAGATTTTATGCTGCAGGATGTTTATATGTCCAACATGGTCAAAAATAAAAGCGAAATTTTCTCTTTACCATAAATGGTAGGGTTTCGGCCAGTTCCTTGGTGATTTAAATAGGCTGCACAATGTGTCACATGGAAAACCAAGAGTTTAGTATAAAGCAGAGTGTTCTTTCACAGTCTGTTGACATTAAATGCCTGCCTTCCCCATCCTCATCACTTCTGTTAGGTGAGAACTCTTCATTCATCCATCCATTTCAACAAACATTTTAACAGTACCTATTACGCAGAAGGAGTGGGAAAGACAAGTGAACAGTCACTGGAGCTGTGGCACGGCGGAGGAGGTACAGGCACGGAGGAACCCAGACCAGACTGGGTGGGGTGATGTCTGCCAGGCCAGGGCGCCAGGAAGGGGCCATTCCCCGGCAAGCAGCTCTTGCGGTCTATGGAATGGCGGTGCACAAAAGCCCAGGGACGGAAGGGCACCTTCTTTTTTTTTTTTTTTTTTTTTTAATTTTTTTTTAACGTTTATTTATTTTTGAGACAGAGAGAGACAGAGCATGGACAGGGGAGGGGCAGAGAGAGAGGGAGACACAGAATCTGAAACAGGCTCCAAGCTGTCAGCCCAGAGCCCGACGCGGGGCTCGAACTCATGAACCGTGAGATCATGACTTGAGCCGAAGTCGGTCGCTTAACCGACCGAGCCACCCAGGCGCCCCAGGAGGGCACCTTCTAAGGGCTTAACTGGGACAAGTTAAGGGACAAAGCTGCAGATTCAGGTAGGGGTCAGAATTACAAGCCAAAATCAGGATTTTATGTTCTTTTCTTTTCTTTTTTTTTTTTTTAAAGAAAATTTTTTTAATGTTTATTTATTTTTGAGAGATAGAGCACAAGTGGCGGAGGGGCAGAGAGAGAGAGGGAGACACAGAATCCAAAGCAGGCCCCAGGCTCCGAGCTGTCAGCACAGAGACCGACTCGGGGCTGGAACCCATGAACCGTGGGATCATGACCTGAGTGAAGTCGGACGCTTAACCGACTGAGCCACCCAGGCACCCCAGGATTTTATGTTCTTAAAATATTCTGAAGTATTTTAAACTGCTGACAGATTTTAAATAGGGAAATGATATGAGAATTGATTTCCACTCAGAAACTAGAGCTAAGCATGGCTGAAGGTGCCTTTTCTGACACAGGTAAAGAGAAAAAGACATTTTCTCCCCAAGATGCTTTGAGAAAAAAAAAGGTGCCAAAAAAATTTGGAAAACAGTTCATATTAATCCCTTTTTTGAAGATTTTCTATTCACATTAGCATATTAAGGGAGTGTGAAAAACTGGTAGCAAACAAATCATTCTAACCATTTTCTTTAAGCCAGGGTCTTTTGAACTTTTTGGTTAATTACAGATTTTGTTTCTCTTGTAGCATTTACTAACATTCTTTGTAATTCTGAAGGGGTAGAATTTAGAAACAATTGGGTAGTATAACAGGCTCTGCTGTGTAGAAAGGGAATGAGAACCATCTACCCCAGGTAAGGAAAATATCAGCCAGCGCTTGTTGAATATATGTTGGGAGAAGGGTACTTCATTTTATATTGAGTGTGCTGTAAAGCCTTTATTTCATTGGAAACAAATTTAATTTTCACTTATACCACTTCTTTCCCGGTACCTAAACTCTATGCTTATATTCATGACTGAATTAGGAGATCCTACAGACAGGATTGGGTAATGACTGATGATAGGTCTCAGCATTGGCTCTAGTAAAACTGAAGAGATGGCAGGACAGAGGATAGATACTGCTTTTTTACCATATACACTGACCAGTGCTTTCTAACTAGATCCTCTCTTTTTATAATTTGTTTAAAAACAGGGACGCCTGGGCAGTTCAGTTGGTTAGGTGTCTGACTTGGGCTCAGGTCATGATCTTGACGTTTGTGGGTTCAAGCCTCCTGTCGGGCTCTGTGCTGACAGCTCAGAGCCTGATGCCTTCTTCAGATTCTGTGTCTCCCTCTCTCTCTGTCCCTCTCCCCCTTGCGCTCTATTTCTCTCTCTCTCGAATAAATAAACATTAAAAAAAATTTAAGGGAAATACAATGTTCCTCTTTTCTTCGGAATCTAAATATTGTCTGTATTTTACAATTGTTTTTCTTTCCCCTGATGTGTTTTTTAATAAAAATGGAAACTTCTATATTTTTCAGTAAAGTAGAAGTTAAGTCTTTTTAGTAAGCCTTGGGATGTAACTACATCCGTTACCCAAAAAGTATGTAGTTGGAAAAATAAATACTAATTATATGAAACATTATTTTTTATTTGGTATATAGTGGTACATCTCCTTTAAACTCAATAAAATGGTACACATTTGGTATAGGAAAAAAACATTTAGCATTGTAATCATTTCTTTGATGTTGAAGGCTAGTACTGAGAAGGACCCAGAGAACATTCATTAGTTCAGAGCAAATGAAGGGAGTTGTGAAAATAATGCTAAATCTTCAAATCTAGTAAGGATGACTCTTCTTGGCCCTCTCCTCTTTTCCCTTGTTTGTTCAAGATCTGCTCCCATTCCTGTTGGCATTTTGCTCTCTGTCTTTATTCTTAGTGGTTGAAGAAAGCTGGATGCTCATCCTTCCTTGTCTCATTTCCTGTCTCAGCTGTTAGGGAATAACTGGGGAAGAGCTTGATGTAGCAACATAGAATCTTCACTCTGCTCCTTTAAACTGAAACATGAATTTCTGGGGAAGTGAGGACACTGGTCTCTGTTGGAACTCTGCCACTAGCTAGTCATGTGGCAGTCACGTCACCCTAGTGAGATGAGGTTTCAGTTCTGTAACTGATTTGGGGGGCCTGTTTTTGGCAATTTTCCTTTGAAACACATTAAGTGAATACCTAACTTTGCACTTTTATATATCCGCTTAACAAATACTTATGAAATACCTATTATGTGCTAGCATTGTTGGGAGAATGTAGAAATGAGCAAAATAATATGGTTTCTGCCTTCATAGAATTACATACTTTCTAATGAAGAGATTTAAAAATAATGGTAAAATAAGGGTTCTTCCATCCCATACTCCTATTATATTTTATTTTCTCCCTTTGCTGTAAAACGTTGTATCCTGAGCTACCGACACCAATTTTGTTTGTAAAATAACATGCATTAATATTAATATCAGAAGTTACTGTCAGAATATAAGTTTTTTTAAAGGAAAAAAGAATTCCTATAACTTCTCTATCTGGAGATTAGCATGCTTACTTTAAATGTGAAATGACATTTTATTGGTTTTTCAGTGTTTAAACACTGCATACCATGGAGTCTAACAGCAGCCTTTTGACGTTTCCTTTTCTTTGCAGATTTATCCTCACACATATTAAATATTATCTGTCTTCTAGGTGATCTGTAATAAAAGGATACTGTTGTCTTTGACGTTTTCCCTAAACATAGAATGATATTTTAAGTTGAAAGCATTGCAGGGTTTTAAACTTTACTGATCTTTTAGAAGAATTACCCCATATTGTGTCAATGTTAGTAGTATTTAATTCCAAAGATTTCAATTAAAATAAGGTGCCAAACATAGACTTCAGGAGAAGAGAAATGAGCAAAGTTTGCTTATTTTAATTCATCATAATTAGGCTCTAGGTCATGGCCCAGCAACTTGAAGACACTTATTACACTGAGCCTGACTGTCATTTGGGAGTGGTGTTAGGCACGTAGGTAGACTTTCCTTTTCTCCTATACATGATATCAAATGGAGGCTTTTGCCTGAATGCAGTTCTGTTTGCATGCTTAGGAAAGGTGGTATGGATTTTCCTACTAATTTCACTGAGGGCTTATCAGAAGTTCCCCTTAACATTTGCAAATTTGGCAGCCGTTGTGAGGTTGAAAACACTGTGGGGTCAGAATTTGGGAAGATGGAGGAGGGCAGGTTAGATGTTGAGAAAAGTCTCCATGTTCTGGGAGAACATATTGCTGGTATCTCTCAGGGTGCCAAATATTTGTATCCTTCAAAGACATACACAGGAAAATAATGTCTCCATGTCATAATTCCAAGATGGATGTCCTTTCCTCCCTCCTTTCTTCCTTTCCCAAGCATTAATTGGACATGTGCCATTGTGCAGAGGACGAAGAATGCTCTGCCATTCAGATGTACATACATATAAGTCGTGTTCCTTTTATTATTATTTTTATTGTGGTAAAGTAGACACAACATAAAAGTTAACCGTTTTAATGTACACAGTTCAGTGACATAAAGTGCATCTACACTGTTGTACAGCCATCTCCAAAACTTTTCATCTTCCAAACTGAAACTCCATACCCATTCAGCAATAACTTCTCATCCTCTCTTAGCCCCAGCCCCTGGTGACCACCATTCTATTGTTTGTTTCTATGAATTTGACTAATCTAGATACTTCAAATAAGTGGAATGATATAATGTTTGTCCTCTATGTCTGGCTTATCTCACACATCACATAATGTCATTTATTTGTTTACTTATTTATTGATTGATAATTTACATCCAGGTTAGTTAGCATATAGTGCTATAATGTTTTCAGGAGATTCCAGTGATCATCCCCTTTGTACAACACCCAGTGCTCATCCCAACAAGTGTCCTCAATGCCCCTCACCCATTTAGCCCATCCCTCCCCCCACAGCCCTTCCAGCAACCCTTAGTTTGTTCTCTGTATGAAAGAGTCTCTTATGTTTTGTCCCTTCCCTGTTTTTGTGTTATTTTTGCTTCCCTTCCCTTATGTTCATTCATCTGTTTTGTATCTTAAATTCCACACATGAGTGAAGTCATATGATATTTGTCTTTCTCTGACTGACTTATTTTGCTTAGCATAATACCCTGTAGTTCCATTCACATTGTTGCAAATGGCAAGATTTCATTGTTTTTGATTGCTGAGTAATACTCCATTTGTGTGTGTGTGTGTGTGTGTGTGTGTGTGTGTGTGTGTACACTGTATCTTCTTTATCCATTCATCTGTTGATGGACATTTGGGCTATTTCCATACTTTGGCTATTGTCAATAGCGCTGCTATAAACATTGGGGTGCATGTGCCCCTTCAAAACAGCATACCTGTATCCCTTGGATAGATACCTAATAGTGCACTTGCTGGGTCATAGGGTAGTTCTATTTTTAATTTTTTGAGGAACCTCCATACTGTTTTCCAGAGTGGCTGCACCAGTTTGCATTCCCACCAGCAGTGCAAAAGAGATCCTCTTTCTCCACATCCTTGCCAACATCTGTTGTTGCCTGAATTGTTAGTTCTAGCCATTCTGACTGGTGTGAGGTGGTATCTCATTGTGGTTTTAATTTGTGTTTCCATGATGATGAGGGATGTTGAGCATTTTTTCATGTGTCTGTTAGACATATGGATGTCTTCTTTGGAGAAGTGTCTACTCATGTCTTATGCCCATTTCTTCATTGGATTATTTGTTTTTTGGGTGTTGAGTTTGATAAATTCTTTAATGATTTTGGATACTAACCCTTTATCTGATATGTCATTTGCAAATATCTTCTCCCATTCCATTGGTTGCCTTTTAGTTTTGCTGATTGTTTCCTTCACTGTGAAGAAAGAAGCTTTTATTCTTGATGAGGTTCCAACAGTGCATTTTTGCTTTTGTTTCCCTTGAGACATTGGATAAATTGATTGGATAAAATTGATAAACCCCTGGCCAGTTTGATCAAAAAGAAAAAGGAAAGGACCCAAATAAATCAAATCAAGAATGAAAGAGGAGAGATCACAACCAACACAACAGAAATAAAAACAATAATAAGAGAATATTATGAGCAATTATATGCCAATAAAATGGGTAATCTGGAAGAAATGGACAAATTCCTAGGAACATTATAAACTGCTGAAACTGAAACAAGAAGAAAGAAAATTTGAACAGACCCATAACCAGTAAAGAAATTGAATTAGTAATCAAAAATCTCCCAAAAAATAAGAGCATAGGGCCAGATGGCTTTCCAGGGGAATTCTACATAATGTCTTTAAGGTTCATTCATATTATATACCTTGTTCAGAATTTCCTTCCTTTTTAAGGTTAAACAATGTTCCATTGTGTATATGTATACAAAATGTATGCAAAAATATAACAGTATATAATAACAATTATTACTAATGTTATATATCAGTAATATAAATATAATAACAAATATATATTTGGCTATTGTAAATAATGCTGACATGAATATTAGTGTACAGGTGTCTGTTCAAGTCCCTATTTTCAATTTCACCAGGTGTATATCTAGAAGTGGACTTGCTGGATCATATGGCAATTCTGTATTTAATTTTCTGAGGAACTGCCATACTGTTTTCCATCATGGCTGCACCTCGTTACAATCCCACTCGCAGTGTATGAGGGTTCCAGTGTCTCCACATCCTCACCAACACCTGTTATTTTCTGGTTTTGTTTTTGTTTTTAGTAACAGTCATTATAATGGATATGAAATGGTATCTCTTTGTGGTTTGGATTTGTATTACCCTAATGACTAGTGATTTGTGCTTACTGGTCATTTGTGTATTTTCTTTGGAGAAATGTTTATCCAAGTCCTTTTCCCATTTTTAAGGTGGGTTGTTTATTTTCTGTTGTTTTTGAGTTGCAGGTGTTTAAAAATGTATTCTAGATATTAATCCCTTATCAAATACATGATTTGCAAATATCTTTCCCATTCTGTAGGTTGCCTTTTCACTCTGTTGATAGTGTCCTTTGATGCACAAAAGTTTGTAGTTTTGGTAAGTTAATTTATCTACTTTTTTCTTTTGTTGCCTACACTTTTGATGTCATATCCAAGAAATCATTGCCAAATGGTCATGTACTCTTAATTGATGTATATTTATTATATACATGAATCATATACCAAACAAAAGCAAATTGAACTTTAAAAAGGGATGAGACAAAGATGAGATAAGCAGTTACATTTTTTAAAACATCATTGAAAACATGTCATTGGATATGCTGTATTATCTTTGAAAAGATTTGGTTTTAAGTTCTGGTTCTAAACTCAGTTTCTTTCTATAGTTGTTTCTAAAGGTGGTCATAGTAGAAAAATACCTCACAAAGATACATATATACAAATTGAAGATGTGCATTGTTGGTTGTGCCTGCTATATCATGATGCTGTTTTTTCAATTCCATTCACCAATTTTGCAAAGATTTTAGTTGAAAATCACTCACCAGATGTTCATCTTCCATGATATCAATCAGTTGTTTATGCAGACTCATCAAAAAGTCCTGCATTTTATGTATTTTTGTAAGTGGGTATAGGTCCACTGAAATTCCACATGTGGATGGTTTGAAAACAGGTTTGAAAAATGTATTGTCAACTTTTAAAATGTGAGCACAGGAAGGAGTTGTTACAGGTGGCATACATTACTGTCAGTTGTATGATCATATGCTAATGGAAATAATATCAAACAGTCATTGTTCAAAATACTCTCCCCAGAGTAATTTTTTTGTTTTCAAGAAGCAGTTGTTTTCTCATTCATTATCAGAATCAAAATTATCAAAATGGTAGCTTCATCTTGAAGGTGGTGATAAAGGGTATTTAATCTATGAAAATATCTTCCAAACAGCAAATCCTGACAACCATTGTCATACCAGAAAAAATCAGCAAATCTGGAGCATGGTGTTTTATATAATAAAGATGTATAATACCTTTATATTCAACAAACCTTTTATGTATTTTGCCACAAGTAGAAAAAAACAAACAAACCTTGTGTCATTCAAAAGATTACCACGGTTATTCCTCATGTCATTACAAAGTATTGTACAAGAGTCTGTATTTTAAAGATCTTGTCTTCTTGGAAAGGAACTACATTTTTGACATCTCTAACACTTGGCACACTCCTGGCTTTAACTGCTTTGCTGTAACATCTTGACTATGAATGATGCAGTGCAGGATTTTATATGTGGAAATGTTTCTATGACTTTATCCCAGAATATTTTTTAGTCCACTTTAAGTAGCCATTCAGTTAAGGAAATTTTTTCATAAATAATTGTTTTCATTAAAGAATTTACCATTGAGAATATAGCTTCTTGGTACATGTTTTCCTTTAGTTGTTCATAAGAAAAGGAGTTATTTTTTATTTCTTTTTTGAACCAGACTAGTAATATCATAAATTGATTTTTTAGCAACATCTTTACTTTTTTCTATCTATACAGAAAACCTGTATTATTATATACTTATTTTAATATTTATTTCTTTACATCTTCAAACATTCAGCAGTTTTGCTGAGAATCTTTCAATTACATTTGCTGATAAAGGAATGCATTTCAGCTTGTCTCCATAGTGATTTTCTTGTATTTCAAGTATTTTTTTTACCATAAGAGGAAGAATAAGTGTTTATTCATACGTGGCTTTTCTTTTCTTTTTCTTTTCTTTTTCTTTTAATATTTCAGTATTAAGCAAGGATACTGAAAGAGGCTTCTAAACATTTCAATTGTAGTGAAGTTTCGTGAGGTACTTACTGGATTCATTGTTGTCTGACTTCGCCCCTGGCACTGTGGGGAGTTCACCAGAGGGAGTGGGTGGGAGAGTATTCTCCAGGCACAGTAAAGAGCAGATACAGACGTATGATGCTGTGAAAAAGGTGGGCAGCTTGGAAACCTGTGAAGAGCTCTGCTTGATCACCAAAAGATGAACGTAGGGGACCACAGGTGATGAGAGTGAAAATGACATCGGGAGCTGGAACTGAGGTTTTCTTTGGAGGGAGTGAGCAGTGAAGTGAAACTTAGCCCAGGTTCTTTATCAAACAGAACCAGAGGTAAGGATTAAATGCTAATGCTTTCCTGGAAAGGTAATCTGGGGGCAGTGAGACAGGAAAAGTGCAATAAGTCAGGGAAGGATGGGAGGTAACACAAGGTCTTCATTACGAAGCTGGTCATCACTTCACGAAGAAACAGAGCCAGTTTCTCAGCCACTTGAAACAGCTCCAAAGACGCTGTACAAAAAAGACGTGCCTCAGAGCATTCCATCAGAGGGTGTAGGGGAAGGGAATCCATCTGATAGCATCTTACCTTCTCTTGTCTCCCATTGAACAGAGCTCACTGTTGAGGTATTAACTCCCTTCTACTTTTGAACTGCATCACTGGGCACCTTCTAGAGAGCCAGATCCATGCCTTGCAGTGTGGTGCTTCATCTGAGTCTGGAACCGGTCATTGTGGCAGTGGTTGAGGCAGAACAGATAGCCAAGGGCTGATTGACAGGTGAGGCTGGGGGAATCTGAAGCAGTGCAGTGCATAAGATGTACCCAGGACAGATGACCTCTTATGATCCTCAGATACGCTTGTGACCTTCCATTATATATGGTTTCTGTGATACAATATTGGGCTTGTATTGTTATGAGAACAAATTGCTCTTACTGCTTCCCCACAGAGGGGAGGAACAAGTCAGTCAGTCACAGAATTCCCCTCAGGAAGGAGACTTGTTGTGATTTCCAGAAAGAAGGCAAGTAGGCTAGTGAAATAATAAGCTACAGTCTCTTGGCTGGGGCTGGTCCTGAGGCTCTAATTGATATTTATCATCTCTGTCCTCACATACATTCTATATACTTCCCTCATCCTGGGCCAGCTTTTGCTGGTCTATATTGGTTTCTTGGTGAGGTGACCTAGAACTTCAAGTGGTCTCACCCTTTGCTTTCCCTGTACGTTTTAGGTCATGGCTGCTGCATTTTTCCATTAACCATTACCAATGGGCATGTGAGTACTGAGAGATACCCAGTGGATCCCCTGGGTTTCAGACACTATCTCCTTTGAAGCCATCCTGTGATGGTAACACCAGCTCTTTAATTAAATCAATAAGACAGGAAACCATTTCTTTACCTTTTGGACTGTTGGCATGAAAGCTCAAAATATTGTCATTAAAGCTCAAAATGGTCCGGGGGTAATCAATGGGACTCTTACATACAGTAGCAGATGTGCCCCTTCTCCGGGAACTAGGGCCTCCGATTGGGAAGGACCTCGGATTGCAAGGAGTAGAAGCACAGATCCTATCAATGGACCCCTGTGTTTGATGATGAGGGGACAACTTGTGTGTCTCTTGCTTCCTGGACCCATAAACCCTTACTGTTGGAAGCATATTACTATATGTCACCTGTCAGTTTGGCCCATATATCACTTCTTGGAAGACAGTACCCAAACCCACAAGATATTGCATCCATAGTTGAGCCCTCAACAGGCTGTTTGTCATTCTGTTGGTCTGGTGGGGTACGTAGTATAATCATTGAGTCCCCTGGTAACAAGTCCCCTTTTGTACCTCTTTTGCTGTAGAAAACAATCCCACGTGGGAGCTAACATTGTGTGGAAAGCATGTTGAAGGATAAAGCATTCTGCAAGCCCTTTGATAGTGGTGTCGATAGAGGCTTTGCAGGTAGCAAAGGCAACCGTCTATCCAGAGTATGTGTCAATTTTGTATGGATTAATAATTAATGTCCCTTCCAGCATGGAAAAATTAACTTGCCACTAGATAGTTGTTGAATGACATCTAAAGGGATGGCGGTACATTGAGGGCACATCTTTAGTCTCTGATGCTGGCACATTGGCCACTCATAAGTGTATGTAGCCAGATTGGTGATGATGACAAGAAGCCATTGTTATTAGGCCCATGCATAGTCTTCATCTTTGTTACCCTGTCTACTCTGTAGCTTATTGCACAAGCACTGGGCTGGTCAAGGAGACTATTCAGGGTCATTATGTCAGACCATCTTTCAGAGTCACCCACATTTGGGGCTAATGTGGTAATGTTCATTTCCAGCTACACCAACACACTATGAGCCAGTCTTGTGTCTTTTTCCTCTGAGACTTGGTCAGCACAGGAATTAATGGGTTGAAAGAGAGGCACTGGTGTTGTAGAAATAGATGGCAGGCAGTCTGGACCAGCAGTTGATAGTAATTTACTCATAATTTTGGACCTTCTCCAGCCTCATCACAAATGTGCCACTTCCGTCATATAGTAGACTGCTGCTGTGTCTGTCCAGCAGTATGATTTGGTGGATCTGCGAACACGCTAAGTGTACAGAGGCCACACTTCCTCTGTCTGCCCCAGTGATTGATCATAGCAGACTGATCATAGCATAGTAAGGTGGGTCTATTCCTGGGAGACAGGGACTCCTCTAACAGGAGGTTTTAGCTTGTGGATGTGTCAGCATTCCTGCCAAGATTTCCTTTGAACTGCACTGGAGTCTAGGACTCTTCTATATAACCTTCCTAACTTCTTTCTCTCCTTCAATAGTGATCAGATCTGTAGCACATGTTTAATTGAATCTTGGTATTTGCTTCTTGGAGAACCAGGACTAACATGTGGTGCTTCATCTGAGCATGGGAGTGGTGGAGGGGAGCTAGAAACTCCAGGCCTTGGGATCAGGCAGAAGATTTCTGTAGGCAGGCATTTTAGATGTGTGAAGTAGCTGTAGTTAGGGCAGAGCAAGTGACAGAGGCCTGGGAGACAGGGAGGCTGAAGGATCTGAAGGGGTGCGTAAGAGATGTTCAATGTGGAGGGTTTTCAACAACAGAGTGAGGTTTATAATTATAGGCACATCGCTTCAGCAGTGAATTGAATGACTGGAGAGCAGCAAATATAACAACAGGGAGACTGTTTAGGAGACAGTGTTATAGGCAGGGGATAATGAGTGCAAACTACAATAGTGTCATTGAGAAGGAAGACAAAGGGATAGGTAAGACACTGAGAATGGTGAGAAGGGGATAAGGAAAACTAACAAGTCTTAGTGATATTGAGGTCAGACAAAGGGGAAAGAGAAGCGGCCAAGCTGGTTCTTTGGTTACTGGTTGAAGAACTGAGAGGATAAAGAATATAGTAGGAAAAACTTTCCTTCTTTCAAAATAAAGCCTCTCTGGTTACATTGAGTTGCGGTGTCTATTTAACATCCACATGAGCTGTGGGATGTATAGATTTGGAGCTCAGGAGCTGAGGAGAGGGTTTGCACAGCAGATGCAGATGCTGGAATTCTCAACTTAAGGAGAAGCTGTGAGCAGTGATGCAATTGCCCAGGCAGAATGTGAAGAGAAGGGCCTCATGATGCAGGTCTGGAGCTCACCACTGTTTAGTAGGAGGATTGATGATGAGGAGCCCATGGAAGAGTAGAACTGAGATCTAGAAGAAAAACTGGAGTCCTAGACACCCACTGTGTAAAGAACCTCACAAAGAGGAGTCATCAATAGTGTTGGGTCCCTGGAGTGGTCAAACAAGGTAGGGGCTGAAAAATAGACACCTTGTTGTTATTACAGTCGTTAACAAGATTTATTTTTTTGTTTGTTTGGTTTTAAGTTTATTTATTAATTTTGAGAGATAGTGTGTGAGTTTTCATGAGTAGGGGAACGGCAGAAAGAGAGAGAGAGAATCCCAAGCAGGCTCTTTGCTCTCATTGCAGAGCCCAGTGCTGAGCTTGATCTTATGAACCTTGAGATTATGACTTGAGCCAAGATCAAGAGTTGGACACTTAACTGACTGAGCCACCCAAGCGTCCCAGCAATATTTCTAATCTGGGAAGAAGCCAGATGACAATGGGGTCTGAATGAAAGGGAAGTACAAAAGTGACGATGGAGAAATGCACTGTTCTTTCAGTGAGTCAAGTGTGAATTAAATTGGCAGAATTCAAGGAGGACTTTCTTGTTTCTGTTATTTTATTTTTTTAAGATGACAGAGACATGTGCACATTTCTAGGCTAATGGGAAAGAACCAGCAGAAAGGGAGAGGTGGAGGTTACAGGTGAGAGAAGAGAGTGAGATGAGGTAAAGCCTCAGATCATGGTAGTTTCTGTTTGTTTTATGATGGTCTCTAGATGAAGAAAGAGAGAGAGAGAGAGAGAGAGAGAGAGAGAGAGAGAGAGAGAGAATTTCTTCTGAATGAGCTTCTTGATGTAAACAAGCCCATACATTAATGTCACGTACGAGACTTCAGCTCCCAGAGGATCCTGTGCCTTTCTGAAGAACATGGCAATGGCTGACTGAGAGGGAGCAATCATAGCCTCTGCTGAGCACAAATGAACTAATCAGATCAAATCTGCATAACTCATCCACAAAAATTCCTATAATAATCCAATCCTATTTCCATCCACATCTTACTGCAAGCGTCTCAAACAATGGGACATTTTATTAATCAGAGAAAAAGTTTGTCTAAAAGCTCACTGTAAGGAAAGCTTTAGTCTAATCTCTCCTGTGTCACATTTCATTATGACAGATGTGTCTCATTGTAGGTTCTTATTTACATAGCACACAGACATATTGTCATTACAGATAATTAGTCTCGAAAGCATTAGCTTTTAAAACAAATCAAGTTCTAAATTTCCTATTTATCCATCAGCATGTTAAGGAAGAATATGCCCCCTCCCCCATTAGGTTCTATGCCTGGTTTTATTTCTGCTCAAGCTCTTTGTCCTCATGTTTTCGAGTGGAGGGGAAGCACTGAGAGGTTCAGATGAAGCTATTGTTCTGGCATTCTAAAACTGCTGACATTCTTTTCTGTGAAAGTCATTGAATCACCAAATTTGATGAAAGGTCCCTGAAATATCAGGAAACAGATTTTCTGTGGAGTCAATACAACTATTAATGAAATGAATTTTAAAGTCACAGGAAAATATCTTGGATTTTTTTTTCTTAGCTTGGCTGTTTTCTTCACTGAGAAGTATTTTAAAAATAATTTACTGCAAGGGTGCCTGGGTGGTGTAGTCAGTTGGGCATCTGGCTCTTGATCTCAGCTCAAGTGTTGGTCTCTCTGGGTCATGAGTTCAAACCCTGCATTGGGCTCCACACTGGATGTGAAGCCTACTTAAAAAAAATAAGTTACTCCTTTTTGACAAAGATATGATACGTGGGTACCTTTTTGTAAAAGAACACACTGTGATATGAAAATGAAGTATCAACTTGTCTTGAATGTTTTCTAAGAGATTTTACTTCATAAACAAACAATAGAAGGGTCTCAGTCGTTCCATTTTACAGTGTAGTTTTTGGTAGTGCTGTTTTGATTAAACTTTAAGGTACTGCAGTAATTGTAAAATGCTATACTATTTTAGTGGAAAGTTATTTCCCAACTCGGAGATTAGAAGTGTGTGTGTGGGTCACTCAGCATCCGTTGTGTAAGTTGTTGAATTAAATTTCTGCAGATGTAGTCATTTACAGATACCCCTATTCAGAAATTGTTTTCCTATGAAAACATTAGAGATATTAATATTTAGAGATCTACATTAAAAACTATAGGAAAGTAAAAATGAAAATGTTTAAAACACACGTTATTGGAGTTACAGAAGGAGAAAATATTTGGTGAGATAATGGCTGATGATTTTCCAGAATTATTGAAAGATGTGAATCTTTAGATGCAAGAAGTAAAAATTCCCAGGTATAATAAATAAAATAAATCTACGTCTAGATACATCATAATGTCTTGAAGATCTTAAAAGTAGGAAGAGATCAAGTTACTCTTAGGTTCTCAACCTCTAATGAGCCCCCGAATCACCTGTAAAGTTAGTAAGTAAGCATGGAGAAGTGTCTCCACCATTTCAGAGTTCTGATTCAATTGGTCTAGGATGGGATCTGAGATCCACACATCTGACAAGCTCCGTAGACCATACTTTTGGGTGGCAGTACTAATGCGAGGGCTGACTTTTCAACATCAACAATGGAGAGAGGCCCTAAATGGATAATATTTTCAAAATGCTGAAAGAAAAGAACTGTCAATACGGTAACACATACCTAGTTAAAACTTCAGGCAAGCATAAGGGCAAAATAAAGACATTTTCAGCTAAGAAATATTGAGAGTGTAGTACCAGTAGGCACTCTTCAAAGGAGCTTCTAAAGGACTCACTTGAGGAAGAAGAAAAAAGGAAGATGTGTGTGCAACACAAGAAGGAATGATGAGCAAATTAATATGGGTAAATATAAATTGTTTCATGATAGTTTTAAGCTGTTTGTAAATTTTTTTATTAAAAGTTATCACAGTAAATGAAAAATACCTAAAATGTATTTACCAAAAACTTACAGCAAATATCATGCTTAGTGGTACATCATTAGAAACATCATCTCCTTTAAAATTGGCATGACACAAGGATGCCTGCTATATCATTTCAACATTGAATTGGAGGTCCCAGTTGAAAAATAAGAAAAAATGTATTAAAGATATATGAATAAAGTTGTAATTACTCATAGATAATGATTTAAAAAAGAGAAAATAATGGCATATAAGTCAGCAGAAGCTATTGTTATGCCCTCTGTTCCTGCTGGGAAATGGAAGAAGATGCTCCCTGGTTTCCAGTATGTATTTGGTAAACCTGACTCTGGGATACCCTTTTTTTGTTACTATTTTCCAAACACTGTATTATTGTCACCTTGACATACAGGTTTCAATAAAGCTTTATAAAGATAATGGGAAAAATTTATAAGGGACATCAACAAGTGTACTAGATACATATTCTATAAAAAATAAATTTTAAGACATATGGTTAAATAAAACATGCCATTTAAAAAAGAAAAACATATAAAGAATTAGAAGTAAATCCAAGAAAATATGACAGTGACCTTAAATGTTCATATTAAGTCATAATATACTTACTTATGTTAAGACTTACATAATTCATAATTGTGAAATTATCTCCTAATTGTTTCCTTTGTTCAAGATTGGTTGCCTATCCAAGTAAAACTTTTTTCACATCAGGAATTGTGCCTTCTAGTTGTCATACTATTCTATTCTGTAATGTGCAATGCTAAGATATTTTAAAAAATGAATTACTATTATGAGAAGTTTCAAGTATGTTAATCCAATTGAGTTTGGCATATATGGGGGAAATAATGGAACAAAAATAAATGATCCAATGTTTTGGGCATAGTCCTCCTGTTACACAAAAATCATTTGGAAAGATACTTCTTTATAACCCTCAAAGCTATCTGGACAAAATGATTAATACAAAGATAGTGGTTATCATAGAGTGTGCATGATCACCAAGCAGATTGAACACTTACACAAACATGTAGCAAAATGCTGGTTGGTACCACTCTGGAGTGCACGAGACCCCCACCTCCAAGTTTCCCATGCATGACCCTTAATAATAGGCCTTTCTGATTATCTCTAGATTTTTCATAGTGTCTGAAACCTACGAGAATTGGCATAATACTTTAGTTTCTTCATTAAATAGAATTTGGGGAATAAAGGTTATATGAAGAATGAAGCTCCTTAAACTAATACTGGGCAATTAGTATTTTTGGTTTTTGTTTATTTTTGCTAAGCTGTTTTCCATTCATTTAAAGTAGAACTTAAATATTATGAAGGTGACAAATAAGATAAATTAATCACTTTAGTTTGGTGTGAATGTTTTGAATTGTAATTGGAAATGTAAACATTATTAACCTAGAAAAAAGAAGTGAGATTTACCTTCATCTTTTGGTCCTCTCCTTTTTGTTTCCATGAGATTTTGAGACTTTCTTAGAGAGGATGGTTCATGTGTTTTGGGATTCTCTCCCAGACCTGCAGCATTCAGTACTTCTCATCTGTTGTTGGGGCTGAACTAACTGCCACCATGATGTTGAACATACTTGACTGTCACACCACGCGAGTAGATACAGGGCATCTTTGAGGCTAGTTCTGTCTGCAACCCTTGACTGGAAGAGGCCGTCCTGGAGGACTGCAGCAGCCCCTTGGTGGTCAGCAGCCCCTTGCCAGCCATGGAGGTTAACAGGTAGATAGGCTTTAAGGAGCAGCAACTTTAAAACTGTGCAGTGACCTTTCCTGGCTGGGGTTCTCCCCGGAAGAGGCTATTGTGGGGAGGGAGCAGAGGGGCTTCGCCAGGTACTCCTGATCAACAAATCTTTGCTCTTTTTTTTTTTTTCATCTTTTTCAACCTCCACTGCAACCTGAATTTTCAATTGCGTTTCATTCCTAGTTCTGTTATAGAACCAAAATAACATAGCTTACATTTTGTTTATTCAAAATCAGAGGTTATTTGGAAAGCAAATAGCTTGAGTAGCCTCCTGGGTAATTTTAATAAAACTTAGTGCCTGAGAGATTCTGTTAAATGGAAATGGAAATTCACTCCTGATCAGTTTCCATTTTCATTTTTTTCATTTTCACTTTAATTACTGAGCCTCCTTTCTCTGAAATCAAGTCTCTAAAACAGACCTTAATTATCCGTGTTTAACTGTAGGAAGATTTATTATTCAGAGAGCAGCTAGCAATTCAGAATAGATGCTATTTTGTTCATATTTTAAAGGGTTAGTCAGAAATATTTCTTCTAATGGGAGTATTTTGTACAAAAGGCCACTAGACCAAAAGGTAGACAGCTGAAAACATAAGGATTTAAAATAAATCTGTAACAGAGGAAGATGACTAAATCTTTTGAACTCTTTAGTGGCATAATCCCCATGGAGTAAATGAATTAAATTAACATAATTTCAATAGAACCAATCTTTGCATTCATATAGCATCTTATTTTTTCTAAGATCTCTTTTTGCCTTGTATCTTAAATAAATGATTCCTCTAAGGTAAGTACTCCTGAGCCTCTCTAGTCTTTTAGGAATCCATCTAACTCTCTTTATGTGCTTCCCTAGAAGTGATTTTCTTTGTAAAATGAGACATTTTTTATCTTAAATTGCAGAATTGTATCTACCTTGAGGTGTAAAAACATCATTTCCTCTTTAGTTCTCTGTAGCCTGGTTTATAAAGTTTGTTTGCCAAAGAAGTTTTAGGATATTATAATTTCTGAAAGCCTTTAAAAGTAAAGGAGACATTTTATCTCTTATTTATGGTTTTAATGTGGTTCTGCTGGAAGGGAAATGTAAGAGATAGAGATGATGAAGAGGTGATGAAAATTAGTTGCAAGGATATTGTTTCAGGTGTTGGTGGTATCTGTAGGGGGTCA
Source organism: Panthera tigris (assembly GCF_018350195.1). Taxonomy (NCBI): domain Eukaryota; kingdom Metazoa; phylum Chordata; class Mammalia; order Carnivora; family Felidae; genus Panthera; species Panthera tigris. Next base: position 15,328,745 of record NC_056660.1, on the reverse strand, counting down.
CATCCCATATGCAGACAGAAATCAGAGCCAGAATGTGTTAGAGAGGTCAAGGCTTATATATAGGACTAGTCCATGCAGGAATGGTGGTTGAAGTTGTGAAAGTGAAATATCTAATGAAAGAGAAGAGAATCAATGACATATCTAGGATGAAGGAGGAAAGAAGGGAGGAACGCCTGTGAACAGAGTCTGAAAAGGTATGCTTAGAAGGATAGGAGGAAAGCAAAGGAGTTATGTCCCAAAAGACTAGGAGATCATTTCAAGAACTAGGATAGATCACCTATGTTCAATGGAAACTGAAAATAAGGCACTGCATTTGGTATCTGGATTTTTTGTTGTTGTCATCAGATAACCTGAGGTAATAGTGAAGAAGATGAAGAAAGAAGCTAAAAGGGGCAGTAGATGCCTTATAACAAAATGGAGGCAATAATAATATATTGTCCACTGGAATTGCTGGGTGTGGAAGGTTAGAAATATGATATTAGCTGGAAGGGCACTAAAGTTAAGTGATTTAGGGTACAGACATCTGTGCATATTTGTGGATAGACTGGAAGACTCCAATAAAAAGGGAAAGGATAGATATAATGTTGCAAGAAGGACTCAGAGAACAGTCTGGAAGGAATGGGATTTTTATTATTATTTTTTTAATGTTTATTTTGAGAAAGTGAGAGAGAGCATGGTCATGGGCATGAGCAGGGGAGGGGAGGGGCAGAGAGAGAGAAGGTGAAAGAGAATCCCTAGAGGCTCCATTCTCAGTGCAGAGCCTGATGTGGGACTTGATCTCACAACCATGAAATCATGCCCTGAACCGATATCAAGAGTTGGACACTTAACTGACTGAGCCACCCAGATGCCCCAGGAGTGGGATTTACTAAGGTTTACTTAGAAATGAAGAAACTTTATTTTCTTCATTAGAAGCTTAGAAATGAAGGAACTCATAAATGCTTTTCTCATTAAAATAGAGGGAAAATAATTGTAGCTGAAGACCTTTTCTCGGGAGGTGGGTAGTGAGGCTAGGGAAAGCAATGGAGAAGAGGTGACATTTGGGTCATGCCTCTTCAGTAGCCTCATATGTGTAGCTATTTCACAACCAAGATCATCACTGATTTGCTCCATCAATAAGTAATAACATGCTGCTAACTCTTTATTATTGAGACCTTTCTCCCATAGCCCCTTCTGACTTTTCTTTGACAGTTACACCAATTACCTCAAGATTATCTATCATTTGTCAGGTAGACCAGGATCATAGAAAGAACATTCAAGAAAAGGAAACAGTATTCACTAAAACAGAGTTAATAAAATGCAGCAAAAAGGCCAGTATGGCTGACATATAGGATATTGGGTTGTATGAATGGTTAGAGTTGAGCACAGAAAAGTAATCTGAGAGCTTAATAAGGAAGCAAAATGCCATACTAAAAAGCTTAGGTGTGATTCTTAATGGGAAACTGGTAGATTTTCCTTCTCTGGGCACAGTGTATAATATTGATTGTGTGATGAAGGTATATATATATATATAATATAATATATTATATATATTATATATATAATATATATAATATATATAATATATTATATATATAATTTATATATATAATATATATAATATTGATTGTGTGATGAAGGTATATATATATATAATATAATATATTATATATATAGTTTATATATATAATATATATTATATATATTATATATATATGGTAGGGTTCTTCAGGGGCTTGGAATGGGAACTGTGAAGGGTTGGGAGTTTCTCAGTGGATTGGGGATTGGATGTGAGTCAAGGACTTCCCAGCAGCTGAGAGTCACTCTCTACCTCAGGACTATTTGGCTTGTTGCCCAGGGGATTCTTACTCTGTGGAACCTAATGGACCATGAGTGGTCTACCACCTCGTTGCTGTAGTCAAATTCATACCTAAAAATAAGCTTACCAAAGTGGTCATTGAGGACAATGCCCTGCATCAAGGTGGAGGAGTGGGTGACTCTGTTAATCATGGGAGACAATCTAGTCTTCAGTATTGCTCAGGACTTTCTTCAGAGGGCCCCCCAACTCCTGCTCTACCACATTCTTGACGTTGAACTTAGAAGCTTTCTTCAGATGGCGTCGGATCCATGACATAGTCTTGGAAGTGCCACTGGTTATGGGGATGATACTCTGGGAAGCACCATGACATCATGGTTCACGACAGGGGACACCCACAGTGTCTTCGTGGCATTGATGGCATAGACTGTGATTATGAGTTTCTCCATGATTTGAAATTTTTATGGATGATGTTGGCCAGGAGAGCCATACAATTAGGGTTCAGATGGCATTGCTTACAATCTTGAGAGGGTTCTCATGTTTCTCCTTGCGCATGAAAATTCCCATTGCACACATGAGGGATCAACATAAGGTACAAAGATGAGGGCTTTTGTGGCTTCACCTTCAGGTGAACCTTAGCCTTCTCAAAAACAGTAAAGATACCAGGGGACGCTTCACCAACATCACCCCATTTCATGTTGGTGAGGGTAAGGCCTAATAGAGATTTTTAATCTTGTATGCATAGGACATAATTCACGAGTTACTCACAATGATTTCGTTGGTATGTGATGGATGAGGTGGAGTTTCTTTAGAGGAACAAATATGGAGGTGAGGATATGGCTGAGGCATAGGAGTACAAGGTTATTGGGAAGATTTGGCTGGCCAGGTTTCTTCTAAGTGTTCTTGTATAGTTAAGGGCCTAACAAGCTCAAGTTCCCATCAGGATAGGCTTATAGAAATTTTGAGAACTAACTGGAACCGTCACCATTCCAACTCTACCAACTTGCAACACTTTCTCCTGCCTGCTCCCATTCCTTTCTAAACCTGCTCATCCCCAACCAAAATGCCTGACTTCATATCAAGTGAACATATCAAGAGGTTCACTGCCTCCCTCTTCTGTCTTATGCACTTGGAATTGTAGCTATATGCCTTGATTGTTCCTGGTCATTGTTTAGGTGAGAACAAACAATTCTCAATAGTAACCTGATTATTATTTAGACAAGTCAAGCAATATTCTTGAGAAATTAAAAGAGCATAAATGATGGGGGTGATAACCCTCTCCATGATCTCTCTTACAAAATAGAGATTACTTACAATGAGGCTTTAACCAATAGATTGTACTTCCTCATTTATTTGATGAAGAGATAAAGATTTATGCCTAGCATTTAATATTATCACTTTGAGTTCCCATACTATCATTTTAATTTAAGTTTAAAAAACTTAGTATGATATTTTCTCAGTTTTGAAATAAGACTGATTCTCAAGGAGCTTTGCTATGTGGCAATAAGGTTTGTACTTTATATCCTAAGTTGGGTGAGAAGTGATACAGAAAGAGAACATCCTCATGTCTAATCATTTAAAAATTTAATCTTGGGCTTAATCATTGTAAGCAGGTTTCCCAGTAGAATACTTAAATGCTACCTGTATCATAGATAAAACAGAATATGATTTTGATCAGGTATAATGCATTAATAAAATGTTAGTTTGTGTGATTATTTATTATTATTATTATTATTATTATTTATTTTAGAGAGAGAGCATGAGTTGGGGAGAGGGACAGAGGGGGAGAGAGAGAGAGAATCCCAAGCAGCTCCAAGCTCATTGTGAAGCACGATGCAGGACTTGATCCCATGACCCTGGGATCATGACCTGAGCTGAAATCAAGAGTTGGACCCTCAACCGACTAAGCCACCCAGGCACCCCTAGTTTTTTGTGATTTTTAAATGAGATAGGAAATGCATCATGACTGGTAAATTGTCTCTCAATTAAAAAAAAATCACAGAATAAAACTGTAGGTCCTTTCCAAGTATTTGCACCTGAATTTGTATACTTTTCAAATACGTATCAACCACACTTGTGTTTTCTGATTTGTTAAATAAGGAAAGAAGCTTCATAGAATGAAAAAAACTATAAACCAATGAGACTTCACTAGCAGGCAGAATTCCCTTTTGCATTTTTCTGATGACTCTTCTTTGAGTTTTGTACCATGTAGTTCTACCACTCTTCCCATCCCATAAGCCTTCATTTATTGAAGATTTTGGCACCAACTCATAGGAGTCATGACTTCTAGAACCCCTGCCATAATCACAGATAACATTAACATTCTGGTGAGCAGTCTCTCAAGGTTCAACTTGACCTCCTTAACTTAACAAAGCTTAACTTCCATTCTATGTCAGCAACCCATCCACAAACTCATCCTCACTAATCATTCCTGAAGTTGGAAACTCCAATATAAACATTGTTGCTAGGGGCGCCTGGGTGGCTCAGTCAGTTAAGCATCTGGCTTCAGCGCAGGTCAAATCACATGGTTTCTGAGTCCTAGCCTTGTGTCAGGTTCTGTGCTGACAGCTCTGAGCCTGCTTCAGATTCTGTGTCTCCCCCTCTCTCTCTCTGCCCCTTCCCTGCTCGCTCTCTATCTCTTTCAAAAATAAATAAATATTAAAAAAAAAAATTTTAAACTCTGTCTCTGACTGCAGCTTCTTAGTCATCCAACTTTCACCTACCATCATGCCCTGTTGAGTTCCCTGGTTCCTCAAGCTTGTGTTCCTTCATTGCTTCCCCCTCTTCCTTGGCTAGAAACATCTCTCCAACTATTCTCTTGCCTGGGCCTTATTTTCCTCCAATGGTATCAGCCTCCCAAGTCCTGACCTTGTCTAAAAGGCAAAATGGACCTTTTCTGCCCTACACCTAGGTACTGAATATTGCTGGAGGAAATCACATGTTGTTACTGCATAGTTTTGGTCCCCAAATCTGAGTGAGATGCTCAAAGTGATTCTAGGAGGCAGTCTCTCACTTTCTTCATGGGTTTATTCACTTTTTCGTAAATACTGACCTCCTTTCTTAGCAGGTGACATTGCCTCATGTGTTACAGTGAGAAGTTGCAGTTTTTCAGGGACTTCCTTCTCAGGGTCCATGTTTTCCTCCACTATATCATTTGGTTCACACACAAAGTAAGATCTCAACTAGACATAAGATTATGTTAAACTGAGGCAGAAAAACTTCGATCATCATATCAGAACACTGGGAAACATCTTTTTGCAGTTACTTTTTTGTTGTTGTTGTTGCTGTTTTATAGCAACAAGCTTTCCATGTCATAGATGATGTATAATAGCCCCGTACTAGATGCAGTGAACCCAATGACATCATCAATAGTGTCTCATTCATGTTTCATAGATATTTATTATTCAAATGAGTGAATTATGTGATGAATGAACGAATGCCATAATTCCTGAAGTGAATAAATAAATGTAGAAGTGTAAGAAAAGTTCTCTACACAATAGCTTATAATTTAATTTAGAAACATCTGAACACAACATTGTGTAATAAAGTTTTGAATTGTATGGGTAAAAAATTGAAGATAAGGTGATATATAAGAAGGTGCTAATTATATAGTCTGGGTAGGGTAATTCATACAGAAGGGTGTTTTTTTTGTTTGTTTGTTTTTTGTTTTTTGTTTTTGTTTTTGAATACAAGAGAGATAACAGCCCCCAGCATTACATGTTCTAGGTTTTCAATATTCAGAAAAGACAGAATGGTTATTCATATTGCCAGAGGGTAAGAGTGTTAGACAGTGAGATTTAACAATATGGAAAGAAAAAAAGAATCCCTTTCTAGGTGGTAAGGCCAAAGGATAACTACAAGTTAAAGGCAGTTGGGGGGGTGGGGTGGGAGGGGGTTGGTCAGTGAAAATTGCATCTGGGGAATTACAGGAGAACCAGTTTAACTAAAACATTAATTTGATAGGTAGGGTGTGTGTTTGTGTTTGGTGGTGGGGTGGCACTTAAAAAAGCTGGGCATAGAAGTTTCAACTTAGCAACTAGTTTGTTAGAAATTTATTGATACTACTATGAACTACTTTAAAACAATTCCTTTGGTAGTGTCCTCATATTGTAAGAAAAATAATTTTGCTTATGATTCTGTGCTAAGAGCTTGTAAAAATAAGTCATTCACTCTTGTCTGATGTTTAGTGGAAAATCAGTATCTTTAATAATTAATTCAGCAAACTTTCAGATGGTCTGCCATATGCAAGATAATGCCCTACAAGTTTTGGGAGATATAAAGGTGTATTTAAAAATCCCATGGTGGGGGAGAAAAGGAATACATAAACAGTTTGTAATATATAAACACTGGTTTATGAATATTGCATGCATGTATATGATCACCACCAGGGGGCGAATTCCCTTCCTTTTGTAAAACTAGCTGCCAGAGGAGAGAAAGTTCTTCCACCAGAGCCAGTCAAAAGAAAAATTCCTGATCTGTTTTTTCCAGAGTCGTAGAAGGTATTAAAAGTCTCTACTTTTTCCAATCGTAGGTTTAAATCGGTTTCTAACATTAATTGTCTTTCTCATGGAAATAGTGCCATAAATAATGGTTAGATTATTTGCAGGTTGATTCCAAAAACATGTATTCTAGCTAATTTTGATGTAGTTAGAAAAACAAATATAATCCATTATTAATGTAATTATGTATATAATTACAATAATATATAATTATAATAGGATATATATTATTATAATGGCATTTATAATTTTTATGGAAAATTTTCTACAGTACAAACTTTCAGAACTCAATCCATTTATATCAGTGATTGCCTGTTATTTCAAGGCATTAAATAAATGCCAAATGAACAGAGGTATATATTCACCCTTAATATTTTCCTATCTTCTGAAATGTAGAATTACTTATTAAAGAAACAATAAGGATTTATCAATATAACAGTCAAGATAGCCTACTTTCCCTTTTATGAAAGAATAAATTTTTCGCTTTATTTTTGCAGGTTGATAAAAGACCAGCCTCCCCTCCTTCACCATTTCCAAGTACTTGATCACCATTGTCTGGAAATAAATTATAAAAGTTCCATGTCAGGTTAAAAACGAGCTGTATTGTGCTTATCAAAGAGCCTCAGGCTCTGCAAATACCTTCTGCACCACAAACAACAAAGACATGTTCATTGTACATCCATTTTCTCAGGCTAATTTGCTCCCAAAGCCAACACAAGTAGAAATTCCTGTCATTAACGTTATCTTCAAGTGGAAAACACAGACATTATTAGTAAGGTTTTTTTTACTTGTTTTATAGCAGTGCTTTGACATTACAGCCAAATGCAACCAAGCCACTGGCCCTCCTTCTCCCTTAAGACCCTGCCCTTTTCAGATTTCAGGATCAGTTCAATGCTTGCTACTCCCTCTGCTAAAAGGCAGTTGGGATTATAAACCACAAATGAACATTTTGTTCCTAGTTAAGCCAATGGAGGAAATACAGGTCACAATCTGTCACCATACAAAGTAATTACAATATTACTGACTACATTCTCTATACTGTACTTTTCATTCTCTGTATTTAAGTCTGTTTGTTCATCTTTTTTTTTAATTCCACATATAAGTGAAATCATATGGTATTTGTTTTTCTCTGTTCTTATTTCACTTAACATAATACCCTCTAGGTTCATCCATGTTGTCACAGATGGTAAGATTTTATTATTTATGGCTGAGAAATAGTCCACTGTGTGTGTGTGTGTGTGTGTGTGTGTGTGTGTGGTTTGTGTGTATCACCTCTTTTTTATCCATTCGTCTATTGATGGACGCTTGAGTTGCTTCCATATTTTGGCTATTGTAAATAATGCCACAATAAACATAGGGTACTTGTAACGTTTCAAATGAGTGTTTTTGTTTCCTTTCGGTAAATACCCAGTAGTGGAATTATTGGATCATATGGTATTTCTGTCTTTTAATTTTTTGAGAAACCTCCATGCTGTTTTCTACAGGGGTTGCACCCATTTGTACTCCCACCAACAGTGCACAAGTGTCCTTTTCTCTACATTCTCACCCATACTTTTTGTTTCTTGTGTTTTTGGTTTTAGCCATTCATTCTGATGGGTGTGAGGTGATACCTCATTATGGTTTGATTTGCATTTCCCTGATAATGAGTCACGTTGAGTATCTTTTCATGTGTCTGTTGGCCATCTGTATGTCTTCTTTGGAAAAATGTCTATTCAGTTCACCTTCCCATTTTTTTAAATTGGAGTGTTTGTTTTTTGGTATTGAGTTGTATAAGTTCTTTATATATTTTGGTTATTAATCCTTTATCAGATATATCATTTGCACATATCTTCTTTCATTCACTAGGTTGCCTTTCATTTTACTGATAGTTCCACTTGCTCTGCAAAAGCTTTTTATTTCGGTGTAGCCCCAATAGTTATTTTTGCTTTTGTTTCTTTTGCCTGAGGAGACAGATCTGTATATTTGTTGTTAAGGCTGATGTCCAAGTGATTACTGCCTATGTTAAAAGAAACACACAGTCCTTATTCATCCAACACCTAAGACCAAATTTTCTCTTCAATGTATCTAGTAGGAAACATTATATATATAAAACCCTCTTCCTATAAAGGGAGACTAGTTTACTATGAATAATGACTCATCATCCTATTTGGGGTTCTAGATGAAGGGTTATAAAATTAGATGTGGGCCGAGCATTCAAGGGTCAAGTAGCCTCCTGAAATTTATCAGTGTTGTGCAAAAGTGCATTTTTGTTGAAGACAGACCAGAATTTCACCAGATTTTTAGGTTGATTACTCCAAAAAGTTTAACCACAACTGATCTAGCTTCCTTGTTTCTCCTCCTCCTCTTCTTCTTCTCCTCCCTTCTCCCCCCCCTTCTTCCTCTTTTTCCTCGTACTTTCCTTCTCCTTCTCCTTCTCCTCGCTGATTTGACAAAAAACATCCACTCTAGGATTAGAAACACAGGAATTGAAAGGCTGATTTTTTTTTTTTTTTGGCCACTTAATAGTTACATAACTGGGGTATATTTCTCAAATTCTTTTTCACACAGTTTCCTCACTTGGTAAATGGAATGGTAACTATTCCCAACCCCTCAGAGCAAGTGGGATATTAAATGAGATATAACAGTGGTTCTCAATTTGAGAGTGCATCAGAATCACCTGGGAGGGCTTGTTAAAAACAGAGATTACTAGAACCCACTTCCAGAGTTTGATTCAGTTGGTGAAGGATCGGTCTGAGGAATTGCTATCTGTCAGGTTCCAAGGTGATGCTGATGCTGCTAGTCTAAGGACCACAATTTGAGAACCACAGCTTCCCTTCTGAAACAGTCATAGAAACCTGGCCCTTGTGATCTATTAGACCATTTCTTTCCCTGTCACGTTGCTTACTAGGATAAATTCTTCTGCACTGTTGTATAAGCCTTCATTTCAGCATCTAGCATCACAAGTTACAGCTCGGGTTTTCGAAGCTGGCATGCCTGCTGGGCTCCATCCAACCCTAGTAGTTAAGAAGAGGATGGGTTTTCCCAGTTTTTAAGGACCACTGTCTACTAGAAATATAATTCATGATACATACATAATTTTAGATTTCCTAGTAGCAACATTTTTTAAAAGGTAAAACTATAGTAATGTATTTAACCTAAAATATTATCATATGATAGGATATTGTCATATTAACATGTGATCAATGTAAAAAGTTATTGAGATTATATATATACATAAAATTGCTCTACTGGACAGCACTATTTTAGAGTATTTTGAATGGAAGAGATCTGGATTGCCCTGTATGTGTTCTTAGAGTGTACTGGGCTCTTTGTGCTACAAATTCTTCTGTCATAAGAGTAGCACAACCTCTTGAAAGGCCACATGCCCTTTTGTGAGACAACGGAAGGCCCAGGTCTGGGATACTGTAATAGAAAGTCGCATGTTTCACCAGGCAAAGAAAACATCCTTAGATATCTGTTATGATGCTCCTAAAATACTCGCATTTCCAAAATTAGGCTTTTCTTCCTTGAAGTTAAATTCATAGCATACACATCGATCTGCTATTCCAGTCAACTCTAGGAGTGGTGAATTAATTAGCTGCTTTTCCTTTTTCCTAGGAGAGACTCTGGGAGACCATTTTGAATAGAAATCTCCAGGCAAATTGCCATATATGTAGATCAGAGTCACTGTCTTCCAATTCAGCTTTTTCCCATATGGCGGCCTCTAGTGCTCATACCTAGGAAGGCAGTGCCTGGGATGAGAAAGCCTACCAACCCTAGAGATTTCTATATCGGATGTGGTTGAGTACTAAATTCATGGAAATGCTCAGTCTAAATTTACAATTTGTATTCAGACAACACTGAAACTTATTTTAGTCAATTATATTCATTTCTGCTCAAGTAGTCCTTAATCCATGATACATTACCTTTGTAAACATCCCAGCTTGAAAATAATTTTCATTTTCTCTCTCCACAGCCAAGTTTTTTAGGTTCCATGGCAGAATAGTTGTACTTTGTAAGTTTTTCAGTCATGCTGTGAAATTCCTTTTGAAGAGGTGACTGTATTTCAGTGGTGTATTTCATAGAGTATATTTCAATGTCAGATGCTTTGGATTTGCTGTGGGATCACTGAAGTCATACCATTAGTTGAGAATAAGACATGACATGTAATGTATCTCTGAATTTCTGTATTGGAACTACTGACCACATGTAGACATTTTTCAGACACATGGATTATCAAGGAAAGATGATATTAGGTTGAGCCACATGAAATGATTCTTCTCCAGTGGTGAGTGGTGATACGTTCTGTGTAGTTTAGAAGGGGGAACGGCACCTGAGTTTGAGCCCCATATCAGGCTTGTTTCTATCAGTCTGTCAGTGCAGAGCCTACTTCGGATCTTCTGTCTGCCTCTCTCTGCCCCTCCCCTGCTTGCACTCTCTTAAAAATAAATATTAAAAAAAAAAAAAAAAGAAGGGGAACTGCACTTTAGGGGGCATTAATCTAAGAATCAAGAGTTTGGGTGGATGTTGATCATTTCCTTTGCATAGTTTCATTTATTTTATATTGATAAGTCCCTAAGAAGAGTTGGCCACATGTTCCACATTTGGGGAAATGTAGTATTTTTAAAAATAGACAGCTTATTGTCAGACAATAACACTCTTGAGAGACACTCAAGAGAGAAGTCACTAGGCAGAAGCCATCTCCTGTCGTCCTCAGGGAAACTGAGAGGAAGCCAGGTATTTTACTGTCAATTTTATTTGAAGGCAAGGTACCTCAGCTGGCATCTGAGCTGCAGTTCTATTTTTCTACAATTAGCAGAGTAATTAATTGACTGTGTTTTTGAAAATATTCTGGAATATTCTTCAGCAAGTGGTATTTTAGAATCTGAAAGGTACTTTGCCAAATGTGGTAGATGTGATTTTGAAAAGTTTTACATAAATTAAAATTTTGTAAATCAAATCACAAATGTCAATTTTCATGTTTAGAATTGAAGTGTTACCCTACTTTTTAAATGGTCTTTAATTAACTTAGCCACTCGGCTCATTAATTATTAATCTCTCACAACTCTAGCTCTGTTTTAGTTGTAAACAAATATTTTAATCTTTCCAAAGTGATGTTGTCTAAAATAATCCTTCCATCATCTTTTAGTAAAGCCAAGAGATCTTTACAGTGGAAATTAAACCCTTTATTTTAACTGCTTTGTAGTTTAGATGTCAAAATATTAGGTTTGTATAGTAATCACTTTGCTCAAAACGTTTAATGGGACTATTATTGCCTAGATTTGCCTAAATGTAACGGACTTCTTACTCCCACCACTTTCTTATAGACCCTTCTATTTAACCATACAAGTGTTCTCATGTCCCCTCCCGTTTGCCATACACACTATTCTGTTCCTCCAGTCACAGACACTTTTCCATATCTTCTCTGGAATAAATCCTATTCTTTCTTCTAGATCCATCTCCCTCTAGGTTCTTCTTTTGATAGTGACCATTTCAGCTTCAGGTTGGATATTCCCTCCCTTAATCTCACAAGGTAGCTATTATGGTAGTTATCCTACCCTGAAGTGCTTTTTGACAATTTGTATTCATGTCATCAATAAATCTATTCACCCCACAAATACTTACTGAGACCCCACTATGTGCCATGCAGTGTGTTAAGGCTGAGGGTAGAGTGGTGCACAAGGTCATTTGTCTCCATGGACTTTGCAGTCTATCTGGGGAGATAATCATTAAATGACATGAGTCAAAAAAACCTCACAGATATCTGTATGATAACAACCATGACAGATGCAATGAAGGAATGCACAGGATACTAGAAACAAAGGATCTTGTCTTAGAGAGACAGGAAATAACCCCAAACCCCCTTACTCTGATAAAGTGGTGTTTAAGCTGAGAATCAATGACACTGTTGGAGTTTGCCAAGTCAGAGGTCTGGGGAAGCTATTGAATGTAAAAGCAATGGCCAGGACAAAGGTCCAGAGGCAGGAAGGAGCTAGGCTGACTGCAGTGATAGGAAGAAATTGTAAACTCCCTGAGGGCATTGCCCATCCCTTAAGTCTCTTTGCATCCCACCACCTTGCCCTTCTCTGCTCTTGGTGGGTTCTTATTTGCTACTAACGTAGTGATATTGATTACACTGGCATTCCTGGATCTGGGAATCAGGATATGATTTTCTATTGTCATTTTTTAATGGTAGAAATAAGGAGATATGACAGTTTTTAAAACCTACCCCTTTTTGGGGCGCCTGGGTGGCGCAGTCGGTTAAGCGTCCGACTTCAGCCAGGTCACGATCTCGCGGTCCGTGAGTTCAAGCCCCGCGTCAGGCTCTGGGCTGATGGCTCGGAGCCTGGAGCCTGTTTCCGATTCTGTGTCTCCCTCTCTCTGCCCCTCCCCCGTTCATGCTCTGTCTCTCTCTGTCCCAAAAATAAATAAAAAACGTTGAAAAAAAAATTAAAAATAAAAAAATAAAAAAAAATAAAACCTACCCCTTTATTTCTTGACCAGCCACTATTCAGCACAGCAGTGGAATTTCTTGAGGATCCAAGCCCAAAGTAATCACTTGATTGTGTGAAAGACTAATTATTGGATATAAATAGGGTTAATATAATAGTTTTGAAGGAAGAAAGCACATTGTTTGCAAGTGGTTACCAAATAGGATATATTTTCTTCATTCACCAAACTTTAGCAACAGCATTGTTTTAAAAGGAAGTGGGGAAAAATACTGGGATTACTTTTAGAGATGCACCATATGTCCCACTGATAGTGATTATGCTAGAAAAGAGAGTCCATATTTATTTGTGAATATTTTCTAAGGCCATCTATAGGAAGAGATCACGTTCAACTAAACACACACACACACACACACACACACACACACAAAGTGCCAAATACTACTATATGCTTACTGCTCTTACAATTTATTTATTCCATTATATTCTTTGAAGAGATTACTTAAATACTTTTATATTTTGTGGCTTATCAGGAAAAGAAATTATGCCCACTTTTAGAATCAGAGTTCTCACTCAGTCTCCCAGATTCCACTGGACTTCTTGACATGTTTGTTAAACCCTTTGATAACTACTCCGAGCAATTAAATAAGAATCTTTCACAATCTCAAAGCAAGGCATCATTTTATTTTGCCAATTTCAATAAGATTCACACAGGTAAGAATTTTATTTTTTTAATTTCTTTGTGCCTTCTCAGAATTCCTAATTCATGTTGAAAACTTTACATGGATGGGTCTCTTAGATGGTTTTGCTCATGGAGAAGGAAGCCTTTGATGGATACAAACAAGAGCTTTTTCTCAAGACCTGTAAGTTCTGAGAAACTCAAGAAGGCTTCAGGAGTCACAGCCAAGAGTGAAAATGAAGGGGCTGTGACATTCCCTTGTTCCCTTTGATGTGTTGAAGTCATTTTTGATTCTTTCCCCTCCCTCAGCTCATATATACCTTTTATCAGCAGATCCTATTGATTTTTTTCTCTAAAATATATTTCACATCTTTTTTCTTAGGTTTACTTATTTATTTTGAGAATGAGAGAGCATGAGTTAGGGAGGGGCAGGGGCAGAGAGAGAGAATCCCACTGACAGTGTGGAATCCCATGTGGGACTACTCTGACTCACGGACCCTGAGATCATGACCTGAGCCCAAGTTGGACCCTCAACTGACTGAGTCACCCAGGCACCCCAGAATACATTTCACATCTATCAACTGCTTTCAGATAAGTCCAGACCACCATCATCTCCCTCCTGGGCAAATATAACAGACGCTCAGCTTGTTTCTCCCTGGCCTCTCTTGTCTACCTACAATCTATTTTCCAGAGTAGCAAGAGTTTTCTAAATGCATACCAAAGCATAATCCCTTAGTTAATACCTTTGATGTGTTTTCATTTCACTTTGAATAAACCCCAAGCCTATAAGTTCTGATAAAACTTACTGCCAACTTTCTGTAGCTCCTACCTCGGTGTCTAACCTCATTTGTGTCACTCTCGCCTTGCCAGCAATCTCCAACCTCTTTGGTCTTTCTTCTGTTTTTTGAGTATGCTAAGCTCTTTCAGTATTCACCACACATTGTTTCCTTTGCCTGGAGCACTGGTCCCCTTCTCTTTGCCTGGCTGGCTCCTTTCATTTTTGAGACTGCCTAAATGTCTGCTCCTTAAAGAAGACTTCCTGGACATTCTCTGTTTAAAATACAACTCCAACCTTACAGATTGGTAACTTACATCTCCAACTTTACAGATTTTGGTCTGCTTACATTTATTTTTGGTTTGTCTTCCCATTAGACTGTAAGCTCCCTGTGGGTAAAGACATATCTCTTTTGTTTACTTTTATATTTCTGTGGCACAGGACCTCACATAGTAAGCCTTTCATTACTATTGTTAAATGACTGTGTGAGTAAATAAATGAACAGCTCAGAATTCCTCTGTCAGGTTTCCACACATAGTCAGGACAGCAGATGCAGAGCTTACTTCTGAGGAGCTCTACAAGGACCTGCCTGCCCCAAAGTATCTGGCCCATTATCTTTTTATTTTATTAAAAACTTTCTTTTTTTTTTTTTTAATTTTTTTTTAACGTTTTATTTACTTTTGAGACAGAGAGAGACAGAGCATGAATGGGGGAGGGGCAGAGAGAGAGGGAGACACAGAATCGGAAGCAGGCTCCAGGCTCTGAGCCATCAGCCCAGAGCCCGACGCGGGGCTTGAACTCACGGACCGCGAGATCGTGACCTGAGCTGAAGTCGGACGCTTAACCGACTGAGCCACCCAGGTGCCCCAAAAACTTTTTTTTAATGTGTATTTATTTTTGAGAGAGAGACGGAGAGAGAGTGAGCACAAGCAGGGGAGGGTCAGAGTGGGAGGGAGACACAAAATCCAAAGCAGGCTCCAGGCTCCAAGCTGTCAGCACAGAGCCCGACGTGGGGCTCGAACTCACCAGTCGTGAGATCATGACCTGAGCTGAAGTGGGACACCCAACTGACTGAGCCACCCAGGCGCCCCTGTCCCATTATCTTTTATGGCTCCGGTGTCCCTTTCTACACAACTAGAAGTACTTTGCCATCAGAATTGCTTCTCTTCTAAGTCATTGCCTCTAGGAGGTCATTGTTAACAAAGCAAAATGATTTCCAGAGAGGCCTGGTCTTACAGGGGTTCTTTTAGCTTCCTCCATTTGTCTATTAGCAGAGGGCAAGTTAATTTACTGAGTTAGCTAACTCTTCTCCTTGGAAAGCCCAGCGTGTCCAGGACAAGTATGTGCCTGCAGGGCAGATAAGATCTGTGAGAGGGGGTAGAAGAAGGACTGGGCCTGGGTGGTATGAGAAACCTGCCCAGGGAAAGTTTGGTAAGGATTCACATTCTCAAAAGGAATCATAAACTTCTCCAGATTCACATTTTGATCTGAGACAGTCCTATTCGCCAGTCCACCCATCTGTGATTGGAGTGTGACTAGGAAACTCCCTTTGGTAGTTCAGAAATGACTTCAGCTTTAATCTGCCTCTACTGAAGTGAATCCCAAGACCAAGGAATCCTCGAGTTCTTTCCCCTGGGGAGGCAAAGAACCAATACATGCTTAGCTTTACTGGCTGTCCTCCAGGATCCTCTCTCAATGACTGGCCATACGAAAAAAGATGATACAGGGGAATTTTAACCTAGGATTATGATTTTCCTGCTTTGGACTGGAAATGAGATTTCAAAAGTCTTGCTTCATTACGTTTTGGCTTTTAAGTATTTATTGACCTCAGCCATTTTTATTAGTGCTAAACTTTTCTACTCTTAGTTAGATACACACTTTCCTTCTTCTACTGCCCTTCATCTCAGGATAATAAGAAAAAATAATCTTGGGGTACCTGGGTGGCTCAGTTGGTTAAGCATCCCACTCTTGATTTCAGCTCAGGTCATGATCTCATACTTCTGTAAGATTGATCCCCACATCGGACTCCATGCTGACAGTGGGGAGACTGCTTGGAATTCTCTCCCTGTCTCCATGCCTCTCCCCTGTTTTTTCTCCTTCTTTCTCAAAATAAGTAAATAAACTTAAGAAAAATTAAAAAAGGAAAAAAATCTCATAAGAACCAAGTTAAAGGAGTTAGAAGTGGGAAGAAGGTTATAGTAGAGGGCTCAAGGAGGAAGAATTCTAATGAAGGTTGGCATGGGAAATTTGCACATATGTAACTTAAGTGGTTTAAAGCTTCATTAGAATATATTCCCTGAGAGGTATAATTTTGCAGGTGACCACGGTGAGCTTGGCTGAAGAGTTGGAAGTCAAGGGCCTCAGACTTGGCACTCTTAATGGGGACATTCTGCTAGTCATCTCAGCCTTGAGGTCTCCTACAAGTGAAGCTGCCTTTGAAGAATTGTTGTTGTATTGGTACAATACATTTCAGGTACATGGGTCATTTGAGATCTGCCCTTCTGTATGTTAGATTGGTGTAATGCCTTTAAGGAGTCTCACCCTTATTATCATCAAGATGATGCCCGTAGGACAGGTACATACAAGGTAACTCCTGGCACATAAGGACTGGTACAGAGCCTCAAGGTCTTCCACTCTCCAACTTACGCCATTGGGGCCTGCTGAAAACCGGAGGATGGATTCACAGGCTCATCGCAGGGCTGCTGTTTCCTGTTTCCCTCATCTGTAAAACTCTATCTATGTGGCATTTTGTTTCTCCTTGCTAAGCCTGGAACACCTGAAACCCTCCCTGGACCATAGGTTCTCTAGACCTGAGCAGTAGTCAAGGAGGTGGAGCTCCCTGGGGGCCTGGAAGCCCAGCCGTACAGGGGTCTGCCCCCCTGTGCTGTGGCCTGAAGTGCAAGCGTGTGTCCCACCTGTAGCACACCCACAAACTTTCCACAAAGTTCTACCAAGGAAACCTAGGGAAACCCTAGCCTTTCCCTGACTAGCCTGCTACCCTGAGTACACAGAGAGTGAGAAATCTGGTATGGTGCCTTTGAAGGAAGGTACTTAGACAGGAACCTGGAATGTGAAATATTTACGGCTGAATTTCCTGAACAGCCAAGTCTCTCCTACTCTACTCTGTGCTTTGTTTTCTTGGTACTCTAAGCCACCACCCTCATTACCCATCAGTGCCCTTGTCTTACCTTTTTGCCCAAATGCTCCATGCTGTGTCTTCTGCCTTCCAATCTCTGTTTCCCTCCTGAATATCATTTTGTCTTTTTCCTTGACTCTATATTTATAATCTATAAATACAGATTAATACCAAATCTAACATTGCCTTGTTTGCTTAATATTATCAATTCCCTTTTGGTAAATTATCATAAACGCCAACTGTATTTTTCATTTTGCTTTTTAAGCAGGAAGAAGAGTTAATAACCATTTCAGAGACTGCCAAAAGTATAACTTAAGTCATAAACTAAGACTGGGATGGATCAGTTTGTGAGGAAAGGCTGAGAGGCTTTTAAAAATTGCTAAGCCTGCCTTCCTATAATTTAGAAAACGTCCATGCTCAAATCCTCACCCTGCCCTTCAGTGTAACAGTGAGCCCAGGAGAATTGTCAGAGCACTGATGTCATGGGTTTCCAGATAGGTTTCATAAAGACTCAAGAATTGACTAATTTACACAAAGTACAAAGGACTTTGATGTTTAGCTTAGTGTGCGAGTCTTTCTAGTTTAAAAAAATATACAAATATAGATATAGTCCAGTTACTGGATGCCATCCATGGAGTGAAGCTCTGGGTATACGAAGGTGTATAAGACATAATCCTGAGAGGAAGACAGACACGTGATAAAATGATGACAGTTTACAGGGTGATGGGTGCTTTGGGAGGCATACGAAGGAGCAACAGTTTTGGGGGTTAAAGGGAACTTCAAAGAGGAAGCCACATTAAGTTAAATTTTGGAAGATAAAGTTCATCAGGTGTACAAAATAGATGAGGGCTGCTCCAAGCAAAGAGAACAGAGGCACAGCAATGTGAAAAAAAAAATGTGTAAAGAATTGCAATAGTTGGGAAAGGCAGGAGTGCAGAGCACACGTGGGGAAGGGTAGAGCTGGGTAGAAGGTGAGGATGGGAAGGAGCCAAGTCATGAAGGGCCTCATTCTTGCAAAAGAATCTATACTTGATCCCTCAGATAATGGAGTTCGTCAGTCAGGGGAGTGATGCTCCTGGACACATTTTAGAAACGGCACTTAGAATAGGATCGACTAGAGGAGAACAAGACTGAAGACATGGAAACTAACTAGCAGAATATTTTCATAGTCCAAAATGGAGGTGGAGGGACATGAACGAAGTAATGAAGGTGACAGAGTATTAGGAAGGCTTTTAAGAAGTGAATCACAGTGTGGCAATTGATTTGATACAGAACATGGGAAAGAAGGAGAAATTTAGCATGGCATTTTTATCCTCTGTCTTTGATGTGATTCTGCATCCCTGTTTCTTCTAATCTGCCATTAGTTTATTCAGTTAACATGTATTAAGGGTCTATTATGTCCAAGTGTCTTACTAATCACTGAAGATACAAATTCATTTCTTTAACAAATATTTCATGGACACCTGCTCTTATGTTAGGCACTGTTCTAGACTCTCAGAATCTAGCAATGAAAGAAACTGACAAAATCTTTTGAGACAAGCAAAAAACAAACACATGAGCAAAATGGAGGAATCAAAGGTTAAAGGTTTCTCTTTATGAACTTGGCTGGCAGCAGAGGAGACACCTTCTAAAGTAGCTGCTTTGGAGTGATTAAGTAGGGACAAAATTTTATAGTGTTGTAAGAAGGTGTCAGTCTATGAACAGGTAACCGAAATTTTGACAATAAACCAGAGCGAAGTTTCAAGCATCCTGGCATTCACATGTTAGCAAAATAAGATATTGGTGATATAGGTAGGCATGTGCAAGAAGAAAAGGACTCCAGCAGTTTCCCTCAGAAAAGTGCAAGTGGTTATTTCTTAGTAATGTAACTATAACTTAGAGCCAGGTAGAAGGGAAAAACCATCATGAAACCAGGGAAATTCAAGATGGTTTTGAAAAATACAGATTTTCAAATTCTTGCTCTCATGCAATTAATCTCTAGTGCATAAATAGATAATAAACAAAATAAGTTAGTACATTGTATAGTTTGTTAGAAGTGTTGAAGAGCAGGGAATGCAAATAGGAAACTCTGTGTGTGTGTGTGTGTGTGTGTGTGTGTGTGTGTGTGTGTGACGTTAAGTGGGCTGATCAGGGAAGAACCCACTGAGACAGTGACAGATGCAAATAAGAAAGTGTGCTAATCTTTAAGAAGCTCAGTGTCCTGGACAAGTCAGCCAAGTGTTGTAGCACTGTGAGATATTCTGTGTTAGGGGAATGCGCAGGTGGTATGAAAGTTCATGCATTGGGCACCTAATCCAGTTGGGATGTGGGGGGAAGGTTAAGGAAAGCATCTCAGGTAAGGTACCACCTTAGATATAACCTGAAAGAGTGAATTGAGTAAGATAAAGGATATGAAAGATTTCAATCCAGGAAAAAGAAGCATCATATGCCAAGATATAAAAGCAAGATGGTTTAGAACTTTCAGAGAGCTTCCAGTAGTTTAGTGTAATTGGAGAAAAGGGTGTGTGTGGAGGAGTAGGAGTAACCGTGATGAAAAACAAGTACTTGTTTTTTGAAAGATCAGGCTAAGGGTTATGTTAAAGATGGATTCGAAGAGATGAGGGAGGAAAAGAATACTGTGGAGTTAGAGGGACCGATTGAGAGGTCATCAGTAAATTCAGACAGGAAGCTAGGAATGCCTGAAAAAGTTAGAGGCTGTGGTAATAGAAAGGTAGTAGGAGGCAAATTCAGGAGCTATTTAGATGATTTCTGTTGACAGGTCAAACTTTCAGGCCTAAACTCCATCTTCCCATCCTTTCCCTCTGGTGCCTAAGGCTAGAAGCCCAGACACTGGCTTCTACTTCACAACCTCAGATCTGATGACTTGGTCTGCCTGTCTTTAATGTTACTCATGGGCTGCTCAGGCACCGCTGCCTCCTGTAGTTTATGATGTAAATCACCCCATTGAGCATATACTGTGTGCAAGCATTGTGCAGAGGGTAGGAAAATGAGTAAAACATAGTACTCACCCTCTGGAAGTTGAGTGGGAGGGGGAGACAGATGGGCGAACTGATAAACTCCATAAAGTACATCATGGCAAGGGTATAAGAGACTGAGTAATAGAAAGTAGGTGCTCAGTAAATATTTGTGACTTCAAGGAATAAAAAAAAGTGCCGTTGGAATATGAAGGAGAGATGCCAGACTCTACTTGGGGAAGGCTAGAGAAGGCTTCACTCTGCTTGGGGAAGCTAGAGAAGCCAGACTCTGGCTTGGGGAAGCCAGAGAAGAACTGGGTCCTGAAGAATGCCTGTGTAGCTGCCAGTGAGTGTAGGATGGCATTCAACTAAGACATGCATAGTCAGCTATGAAATTATTTTTCTTTGTAGAAATCTAGCTTAGGTCCACAGCTATACTCTGTTACCTAAATTCAGCCTTCTGATTAGTCAGGAAGGAAATGATTTCATTCTGAAGGCAGAGACATAAATAATCACAGAAAACCAAAAATATAAACGCTATTTATTCTGGTTCTTCTGTTAATATATAATTAACATTTAAAATAACAATCCAGGGGGAAACTAATTCTAATATTTGAAATGATTGAGGAAACAGATTGAGGAGAGTCTAGGAAAGGCCTCTGTCTTCTTTAAGTATCTGATGAACAGGACTTTAAGAGTTCAATCAAGAATCCCAAGTTTCATTTCATTCCACATCAGCCATATCTTTCCTAAGTGAGTCAAAAGTATTAAAACAGGCACTAAACATCAGTAGCCCTGAAATGGTGCCATTCAAAGTCATGGAAATGGTTTGTAGGCAACATGGCCACATGAACTGAGCCCAGGCTAGCAGATGACATAAAGGAGTTAGGGATGACCAAAGCTCAGTGGTTCCACAGCCATGAGCTCCCACATTATTTTTCTTTAGCTTCTTACCGCACTTAACATAGAGCTCAGATTCCAAACCAACTGCATCTCTCTGAGAAAAGTGGTAAAAGCCAGCCAGAGGCAAACATTTCATTTTGGTTAACATTGAATGAAGTTATAGAAGCTTCTCTCTGACTCATCCAGCTATAGACTTGCGTTTACTAAAGATGTAATGTGAGAACTGGGTTTGTAGTAAGAATGTTAGTAACTAGTCCTCCAGCTGCTGACATTTAACCAGAGGTAAACCATTGTGGCCTCAGAGCTAAAGGACAGGTACACACTCTACAGTCAAGGCCTAGTAAGTATTTAGGTCTAATACTTGCTTTGCCCTTTCCTAGATTATGTACAGAATACAGAAAGAAGTGTAAGATGTATTTCCAAAGAGGCCCCAGCAAAGAACAGTTAAGTGTGCCATCTCCTTTCCAAATATTACCTAGTTTTGACTTTGTCTGCCACTGGCAGGAAGAGTGTCCAACAGGGACTGGAAGAGCTGGAGAACTTTCTGGAAGGTGTAGAGCTTATCCTGGTCTTGGAGGGATGGAGAAGGAGTTGGGAGGGGGATGGAGGGGGAAGGAAAGCATTCCAACTGGTAGGGAAATGGGGACAGGACAGGGTAGGCATGGGTCAGAGATGAGAAGGCACTGAACGGGAAGAAGATGGTTCTGTTCAAGAGGAGGGTGCCTTGGAGTGCAGGAGTATAAGTAGTATAAGTAGGAGTGGAGCCAAATTCTGAAGATCTCAAAACTGCACAAAGGAATTGAGACTTAACATGGCAGACAATAGGAGCCATTGTAGGTTCTTCAACAGGGCCTCAACATGGTAAATTATGCTTGTGTCTGGAAGATTGATCTGGCAGCGTAGTAGAGAATAAACAACACCTGGGAGAAAGCAGTCTGCAGACTGTAGTTGGGTTTTGAAGTTATTGCAGTTATTCAATTCCAGTTGACCACATGGTAACAATGGGAATGGGGAGGAAAGGAGATTAGTTTACGACCTTTCGTTATCCAGATATTACTTCTTGCAAACATTAGTAGTGGTTGGGGGGCATTGGAGAAAATTGGTGTCTCATTAGGAATCTCGGAGAATAACTAAACAAGTTTATCCACTGAACAGTTTGGGAAGATAACACGATTCTCCAGTGTTCTATAACCTGCATCGTTCGAAAATGGTTGGCTTGCATTCCTGTCAGTGGAAACCTAGGCAGGGAGCATAGAAGTCAATATGAGTGGAAATGCAGACTTTCCAAGGTAGAGAACAAAATTCAAATCCAAAGGGAAAGGAGGTGGCTGGCATTTTTGTGACAGAGAGCCGCAAGTCACAGAATCTGCTCTTACCTGGGGGCCATGGTCCGAGTGCTGTCTCAGATGGTATTTGAAGGATATGAATAGAAAAGATAAACTCTGCTAAGCAGTATCTAAATTCTCTATACATTTACATTTCTACTGACATAGCCATAGGATTGCAGGCCTGTATGGTTATATTTTTTAGAGTTTCTTAACACCTTTTCTTCCTATGGCCTTTGTCCTTACTCACTGGATAAACACCAACTTAGAAGAGCAGATGTCCACATTTCATTCTTGTTTTTATGCATCCCAACTTTTTTTTTCTTTTTATCCATGAACATACCCTATAGTATAGAAGCATGAGAATATTCATATTTAAAAATAACTTAATTTCTACAATGCTCAATAACCTATTTCCTTTTTCAAGCATAGTATTAAACTATCAACAGTGAAAGGCTTATGTCACTCTTGGTGAAAAATCAAGAGAAGGCAATTTTAGCATGCCTACTACAAAATTGCTGTAGATTACCAAAATTCGACTTGATCAATAGACTTTTTTTAAATAGAATTTTCTAACTGAAATTAAGGAACACCGATGAACTCTATTTTGATAGCACCCTTAATATAACTTCCTTCCTTTTGCCCACAAACATTTGAGTGTCTCCTCTATTCAAGCACCATGCTTATCATTGGTGATGCCAGTTTGAAAGGAAGATGTGATGTCTCTCATGTCCAGGGCTGATCTCAATCATCTGCACTCTGGATCTCATTTTGCCCCATCTTCTCTGGGGTCCTTCAAGTATTAATTAATTAAATACTTCAGTCATTAAAAAACATTTCTGAGACTTTGTACACAGCCCTCTGCTAGGTCTGGAGTGTGCCACCCAGTGGGAGAAACCTGTGTTGGAGGAGGTCATCATGAGGAGGGTATGACCTTTGGTTGACCTGAGAGTTGGACCCATGTAATCATAGGACCCTAACTTTGTCTGTCCATGGAGTGTGCATTCCACTTGCCTTCCCTGTACTAGAAGCTGCCTAAAGGACACAGCCTTGAGATAATAAGGTGTTGTTGAGACCATCTGGATGGTATATGTGACTGAACCCAGCTAAGGCTTCTGTATAAACTTTTAAGATTCTGGCAGGCAAGTGTGGAGATCTACTCATCTGTAGCCTCTACAACAAGCTTCATATGTTCCCTTACTTGCTTCTTATTGCTTATGAAAACAGCTACCTACCAATCTGGAATGGTCTGCCTCTTTCTTTGGTCTTTTCTCGTCCTTCCTGTATGGGGGCCAGTTTGCAAATCAACAGATTACCTCCTTTCTGGTCCATCTTCCCTGTCTCCACCTCAGCAGGCTCCTCCTCAGTCCATAACTCAACCAGTTCCCCCTCCCCCCCATATGAGACGTAAATATCTATGCAGCCCTCTTTTAACATCTGCTTCTACTTTGTAGTCCTTATTTCATAACACAGTGTTCTCCTGTTCCTGTTTTTGCACTTCATACAATTCCATCATAGCCTTTTTGGTGAATTCTTCTTCTTAGGCAGTGTTTTCGTTGTTGTTTTGTTTTGTTTTGTTTTTAAGCCCAAATTTCAGTCCCCAGCCTTTTCTCTACTGGATTTGTACCTAATCCCTAAGGATCTCATTCATGGCTTTAGCCCTGAATTCCCCTGAACTCCAGACCCATATTTCTAGCTGTCATCTCAGGAGCAGAGACATCAAAATGGGGATCTCCAAATTCCTTATGTCTAACCATGCAAATCTCCTTCCCATACTCTTATTTCTTATGTCAGTTAATAATATTATCCACTCAGTTACATGGGCCTGCCTCCTTCTCTGGCTTCTCTTGCTCTTACCACATTGCTTTGCAGCAAGTTCCCAGAAGATTAATCTTGGAAAGAAGATCTCTCTGAACATCTCTTTCTGTGACAGACAGAGCTAATAATCCCAACCGCATGGAGTTATCATGAAGATTAAATGAAATGGTACATAACATTTTATATACTACCTGACCTATAGCAGACACTCAACATATATTTGTTCTTTCTTTTTCTTTTTTCCTCTCCTTCTCTTCTCATCAGACCACGAGCAACCTGAGGACAGGGTCCGTACCTTCCTTATTTCTGATGAGGAGTAATTGATTAGTGAATCACAGAACCTATGTAACAAGGACCTAAAAAATGGACCCTCTAATTCTGTGTTTAAAAATCTTTGAGGCTGCCAGCCTTTCAACCTTCTGTATTCCTGCTGTTGGAAGTACAAAGAAGTTCAAATTTAGAATAAACTCTACATGGTCATTGCAGTAAACATTCGTTAACGGTTTTACTTAGGGTATGTTTTCACATGGATTGGGAACAGACCTGTACAACCTATATAAATGCACCCAGAACACAATGTGCAGCCCACATTTCTAACATTCACCAAAGTTCTCAAATCTACATATTGTGTGAGCCAAGGGATTTCATATCCTTAATTTTAACAGAGTCTCATATTTTCATCAATTTGCATTACTTCGGATGCCAAGGTATAAATTATTTTTGGTAAAATATCATTTTCCTGTGGGGAAAAAATCAGCACTGAGCACTAAGAACATATTTCCCTCACAAGGAATTATTTATTGTATTTTAGCATTCAGTATGACAATGTGGAAAAGTGTGGCTGAATTGTGACTTTGTGCTGAAAAAAAAAATGATTCTAGATACCTGCAGCTTATAAGCAGATATTTTCTGATTATGTAGAGATCTGTCTATTGAGTGTTTTCCTAACTCAATTGTTGTGTGGTATGTAGTGCCTCATTGTGTTCAATTGCTTTGAGCAAAAAGGTCCACTTGTTTAAGAAGGCAGGTTGAAAGCTGGTGAGTCATAGAGATTCCTTTGATAAAGAACAAGTGGGTCCAAGAGAATTAGTGACAGTTGGGGGCACACACAGTCTACAGCAAGGGCATGGAGGGGAGTATATAATAGTTCTCTAGTCTCCAAAGAAGCTAAAAGTAATAGGTCCTGCCTTGGACAGCTCACAGGTCAGGAAAGTGCAAACACTGAAAAGCCCTGAACTTTATGCAGTTAAATGACTTGGAAATGCCATTTAAGCTTAATTTTTTTTCTCTTGTTTTCACTGGTTTTATGAGGTATTACATAGCTTTTTTTTTTTTTTTTGAGAGAGAGAGTGTGTGAGCAGGGAAGAGGGGCAGAAGTAGAGAGAGCGTAAGAGAATCTTAAGCAGGCTCCATGTTTAGCTCAGAGCCTGATATGGGGCTCAATCTCACAACCATGAGATCATGACCTGAGCTGAAATCAGGAGTCTGACACTTCACTGAATGAGCCACCCAGGCACCCCTAAAAAAAACATTTAAAGGGAATTTTATTTGGTTTGTTACTCTCAGTGAATTCTGTATGGAAATATTAATGTGTGTGAGGAAAATTTAATTCTCTTTTCTTAGATTATCACTCATTTATTTGTGGACCCTTTATTGAAGGTATCTTATGTGCCAGGCCCAGGGCTGTGAGGATAACTTGCAGCTTTGCCTGCAAGGAGCTCTGTGTATCGTGTGTGAGGGGAGACACATGAACCAGCACAGTGATGGGTGCTGTGTATTCCACCAACACGGGAACAGGGGCAGTATGAAACCCATAGGGGATGACTGACCCCTCCTGGGAGGGTCACAGAAGTCCCCTTGAGGACCTGACATCTAAGTGAAAAGGTATATATTTATAAGCATATATTTATGTATATATTTTGGCCAGACATCTGTGCAAAGATCTGGGGAAGAGACAGAGAGAAAGAGAGAGACAGAGATTGATTGAGACTATAAGTCTTTCCTTCCATATTAATGTGGGTGGAGCATGTGGGCAGGACTGAGTGGGAGGACCCAGAGAGAAGGCTGGGATAGTAAGAAATAAGGACCTGAAGGCCTTATAACCAGTAGAGAAAATTTATCTTTAGATCTGCATTTAGTGGAGAGTCACTGAAGGATGGTAAATGATGGATCAGATTCGCATTTTCTTAGGATGACTTTGGCTGCAGATTGTAGGATAGATTGGAGGAGAGTGAGAGAGAAAGCTGGAAGACCAGTGAAGGATTGGAGAAAAGTGGCCTGAAAGACAACAGTGGATAAAGGGAGATG
The DNA here is from genome assembly GCF_018350195.1 of Panthera tigris. NCBI lineage: Eukaryota > Metazoa > Chordata > Mammalia > Carnivora > Felidae > Panthera > Panthera tigris. The sequence goes on along the minus strand of NC_056660.1, from coordinate 15,302,126 downwards.
TGGCTGAATTCAAGATCTTAGTAGGTCTGATGGTCAGGATTCTGTGAGTGTTAGAGTGCCAGTGAGGCCTTAGGAGGAGTCAGCACGGCAGATACAAGAGAGAGGCAGGTTGGGGGTGGGAGGGGGGGCATTGGCAGGAAAATGAGAAATTTAGTTTTAGATATGCTGAGTTTGGGTCAGGAGGCAGTTGGATTATGGGTTGGCTGAGAGTTGTCAGGAGGAAAACGGAAATGAATTCCATGAGAATGGATGTGATTGTGTAGAATGAAAAGAAGAAAATACCAATGGCAAATATCTGGTGGACACTAACATTTAAAAGACGAGTCAAGACAAGAGATGCAGAGAAAGGTATTGGAAAGCAGTGGCCAGAGGAATGCCTGGGGAACGTGGGGTAATAAAGCATGGGGAAGAGAGAGTTTTGAGGTAGGGACGCTCCACAGTGTGTCAGTGTTGCAGGCAATTCAGACAAGGGAGCAACTGAGATGTGTCCACTGGATTTAATGACAAAAAAAGCTGGTGACTGTCAAAGAGCACAATGATTTCAGTCAAAGGTGTGTGTGTGTGTGTGTGTGTACGTACAGAAAGCAGGCTGCAGTAGGTAGAGAAGTGAACGAAGCTGAGGGAGTAAGTGGAGGAAACCCTTTCAATAAAGTCTAGATCACAACAGGAAGAGAGTAAGAGCCAAGATCCCATTGCTGCCTTGGACAATTTGCATTCACTCACTCAAGTGCCCTCCTAAGGACCAGCCTTTATCGACCGGATACTTTCTCTCCACAATTGCTTTGCCTGTTCCTGGCAGCCTTCGCCTCCCCCTGACTTCCTGAGCTGTTCTCCTAAGGTCTTGTCATTTTTCTTACTTGCCCTCTCCCTCCCAAGTCAAGTTAGGACAAGGGAGGCCCATCCAGAGAACAACAGGGTGTGTTATAAGGAAATGAGGACTTTTAAAAACGCTACTCTTCATATATGATGACATTCTTTGACTAAATTATTGTGTCGAATTTGAGATACTGAATGTGGCATTAATGTAGGAAGAAAAGAGTGCTATTAAAATTAGAGTGAAATATTCTTACATATTTTAGTTATACTTTAGAACAGAAGTACTACTAAAAGTAAGAAAAAGCCATTTTGTCACCAAAGCAAATATGATCATTCTGAATGTTTGTTGTTATTATTATTATTATTATTATTATTATTTTATGATGAGACAGTGAGCTGTGTCACAAATGATTGGAACATGAGTACTGATATCATAAATCAGTTTCCTTCAGTGCTTTCTCATCATGGCAGTGTAATTGTAAATCAGATCTTATGGAGAAGCTTTTTGTAGATTGGAGCATAAATGCCCCCTGGACCTTAGTTTTGCTGGGATTACAAGTCAGGATAGTTTTAAGCAGCCCAGCGTGCAGAAAAACAAACTAGCAGATGTTGCTAATTCTGAGCACAAGGTAGACAAGTCCCTAAATGAGAGAGCTGCTCGTTCCTGGGGAAAGGTGAAGAAGCCAGTGGAATCTCTGGAGAAGAGGAAACTTTGGAGTTAATGAAGGATAGCATCAGAAGGAAGGGGGAGAGAGGAAGGGGGAGAAAACACATTATTCTCGCAAGTTGGAGAGGACCCAAACTAGGAGGCAGCAAAATCTCTAAAGGGAGAAAGGAATTCAGGCAGAACTGTGGATTTCATTCAGCCTTGGAAACAGTGTAAGATAAATTGCCTGTATGGTCACTGAAGCAAAGAGTACAAATAAGCTAGAAATATTTTGCTATTTATATGGAACGGCTGATTGAGAGCTGCAGTAGGACAGACAGAAAAGTTTAAAGTCTCATAAACGTTGGGTTTACTGAGCCAAATAGGATCCTTTTTCCTGTTCAGCCATTTATTTGATTCTTTGGCTTAATCCTACTTTCCTCGTGTCCTCATGAACATGTTCATGGCATATGGTATGCCCTGCTTTATCAAAAGTTCTCAATTCAAAAACTCAGTGATCCAAGCTGTGGTTACATATCTTCCAGTCTGACTTCTTTCCGCTCACTTTTCTAAGCAAGTGAATATTTGTTATAGCTTCTATGATGAAATAGAACATTGGAAAGCCTTCCAATTCAACTAGTTTCCATAGAGTTTTTAGATGGTGCCTGTGAAATCACTGGGGATCAGTTCTCCTCACAGGCTTAAGGGCTCTAAAGGTGTTCTTCTGGGAGCAGAGGGAATTTGTTTCTGCGCGGTTGGTCTTTCACTCCCTCATTCATTCTACAAATGTTACTAAGTCATCCTATGTGCCAAGAACTGGGGGGAAAATAAGACTTTAAGGTTTGCAAAGCACTTTCAAATGTATTATTATTCCAACTTTAAAATAAACGTGTGAAGCATATGATCATGTCATTCCCCTGGTTAGGAGCGCCCAGCAGCAATCCCCTGCTGTAGAATAATGCCTGAACCTAATGTGGCATTAGGTTTAAGCCCTGGCTGTCCAGCGCTGTCTTCCGCCAGTCTCTGGAAGAGCCATAACTAGCAATTTTGTCATCCCAGGGTCATCAGTGAGGCTCACCCTCAGACCCTCAGAGATAGAGGTGTATGGGGTAAGATGGAAAGGACGAGTGACCTTCTCATGCAAGCCCTTTGTCCTTGATCTTGGATTTCAGGTTCTCTCTCTCAGCCCTGCAAAAGTGCCCCAGTGGGTATCTAGCTACAGGCTGTGAAGTGCTATTCAGACACCAGGACACCAAGAATTAAGATGTTGTGCCGGGAGTGGAGGGCGGAGACGTTTTGAAAGGTGGTCCTGTGGTGCTGTGCCTTCCTTCCTGTGTGTTATGTGCTAACAACATGGGCTACCGTGTGGTTCCTCAGACACGCTAAGCCTTCTCAGACCTCCATGCCTTTGGACTTGGTGTTGCTGCTAGAGTGCTTCCTTCAGCATTCCATATAGCAAACAGCTGGCTCAAGCATCCTCCACTTGGGAACAGACTTCCTTCTTCGTGTGTCTGCTGTACCTTATATTTACTTCCATTAGAGCTAATTTTATAGTTAGTAAGTTCTAATAGCAGTCTGTTCCCACTTCTAGCCAAGTAGCTGAGGCTAGGTTGGCATGACACCCGTGTGCATTCATTTCTATTAAGTGAAAATAATCACCACAATATTTGGAATTGGATAGCAAAAGCAAGTGGTTAATATCATTTTCAACTCTCCAGCCAGTTGTTTTCATGCATATATCCTCTGTGCAAGTAAGGAGAGCATGTTAGACCACATCAGCAGATGGAAGACAGAGCAAGAAGTCAATTCAATGTGTGAGGAAATCTATTTTTTTTCTGTTCCTTTTTTTCCCCCACATAAATCTGTGAAAGCTTTGTTTGGTTTATGGTTTTATGTTGGCTGACTCTGAGTGATTGAAATCATGGGGTTCAACATTTTTACTCTGTAATCTTCAGATGATTGTCTTTTGGGTTATAATTTAATTTGGGGGGGAAAGGGCACAAAAAGTTCCTCTTTGCAACTCAAATAGCATCTTCTCAGAAAAATCACCTTTTCTACCCCTCTCTAAACTTTCAGTCACATTTAATTCTTTCTATCCCATTTTCCCACTTTGTTTTTTCTCCTGTTCACTTAAATTATCAAACCTGTTATGTATTTGACTTATTTATTTTGTTACTGTCTGTCCTCCACTAGAATGTCAACTTCTTGAAGGGTTTTTGTCTGTTTTGTTTGCTCTTGAATCCCAAGACCAAAAAACAATGCCTGGCGTATATAATAGATGATCAATAAATATTTGCTAAATGAATTAACACCTCTTCCTTTCATCTGAAATGAATCTACTGCAAGGAGGGTTTCCCTGTGCATCTTGCATGTATGTTCCCATGCTGCCATGCTGCCCATGGAACTGAGATGTCTTTCTGTCCAGACTCCAGAAGCAGGGCCCTTGCTCCGTATCTACAGGGTCAGCCTCAGGCATGTCAATGACAAAAGGGACTGTGTGGGACCTGGTGCCATAGTTAGGTAAGAGAGCAATAGCCTATGATCTTTTCTCCATTTTTAGCAAGTACGTGTTTATACTGGTCTGGGACATATTATATAAAGTTTAACATTTGGTTATTTATTTATTTATTCCTCCTCAACCTGCCTTTGTGAGTAAACAGTTTCCCAAATATTTCTATTAAAAATTACTATTTCTGAATGAAAGGAAGGGAGGAGTAAAGCATAATGATGAAGTTGTAGAACTTAAAACCTGATTTCCTTTTAGTGGAAGCCCTGATTCTGCCACTCACTAGCTTTGTGACCTTCCTCAATTTCCACATCTGTAAAATGGGAATGTTAATTGTACCTATTTTATGGAGTGTTGTGAGTGAACACATAAAGCACTTAAAAGATTGTCTTACAATGACTAATAAATGTTGGCAATTAATATTATTATCAGTAGTATTTCTGCTTGAATAACGGTCTTGAGCTAAGTTTACTTTTATTACTAATGGTAGGCATGTCTAGATACTTTTAATTTTATTACAACTGATATTATAGTAAATGAATCTGGCATTTTATTAACCAGAGTTCCCTGTGGACTGGTATAAGAATGATGTTTATAATGATATGTCTGGGTTACTGGGAAATCTTGACTTATCTTCTGAATTCTCAGGGTAAGTACAGCTCTGGGGTCAAGTGGATTTTAATGTTTGTTTTATTTTTGAGAGAGAGAGAGACAGAGCGTGAGCAGGGGAGGGACAGAGAGAAAGGGAGACACAGAATCCGAAGCAGGCTCCAGGCTCTGAGCTGTCAGCACAGAGCCCAACACTGGCCTTGAACTCATTAACCTTGAGATCATGACCTAAGGTGAAGTCAGATGGCCAACCGACTGAGCTACCCAAGCACCCCTGAAGTGGATTGTATTATAAAAAGCAACTAGAAACTGCTTTTATGAAATATAGTAATCCAGAAGTAGCAATGTGCAAAAATTCTTCAGTAAGTTTACATTCTTGAATGCAAGGGATAAGTGGCACAAAGACTACCCTAACAGTAAGGAAACAAAGACAGTTTGGGAACCAACAGTATGCTGTGCGGCTGAGCAGCTCATACTGGGAGTCCAGAGGTGCTGCTTAACTGGGCCAACACTGGATGATTTGGGCAAATGTGCAGAGGCCTTAGTGTTGCTTGACTCTTCCCAATCTGATTTTCCTAAATCATCCATCTGATTGCAACCCCAAATCCCTCCAGCATATTTACTATGCTTCATAAATCAGATGGTGCTCACCAGCAGTCTTGGTTCTTGATCTGTCTCTCCCCCACTATTGCTTACATTATGACACATTACTCTGTCCCTAACATGCACAGTCCTTGGGAAGGGGAAAGGCTGAATAAGTAAGTACGTTGTTGAGAGAAACTGCTGTGCAACTTCTTCCGTTCATGGATCTTCACTGAGGTCACAGGGAGATTTAGATAGGGGGTAGGTGAAAGCAGTACAGTGGACTGCTTAAAGTCTTAAACACTGCTTAAAGATAAGACTGGAAGAGGGATCGAATTCATGAAGGCAAGGAGAGTAGATGGTAAGCAGAAAAAAATGGGAAAAGTTGAACCTTCAGGGACCAAAAGTTCTAAGTGATGTTTGCTTGGTATTTGCATCTGTAATATTACCACGTAGAAAGCAATGTAGCGTTAGACAGTTTACATACAGTTTCTCCTTATCCTCACAACCCATAAGGAAATGACTCTTCTCTTTAGGTTACCAAGGTTTGGAGACTCAGGAAGATTGCCTGTGGTCATGAAGGTAGTCTTTAGGACTTGGGGATTTGAACAAAACTCTGAATATACACCCTGAGTTCTATGGCACGTAGACTTAGTTAAACAGGGCAGGCAGATAACTGAGGAGAAACTTTTCAAAAATGTCAACTATTCACGAGAGGCTAGAATCATAAGGGTTAAGCCATAGAGTGCATAAAGAATGACAGCTTTTTCGGGAATGGAATTTTGAAAGGAGCAAAACTTTAAATGCTCTAATGCTTCAACTTTACTCCAGTATTAGAATATTAATTGTTTTATTGGAACATTAGTCACACATCATGTTGAAGATACTGGAATAAGAGATACCATGGACTGAAAATGATCGAAAGAACGTCAGTGAGGGCCAAATGCGGACAAGTGAGGAGAGGAGGGAAACGGTAGGAGTGCGTATGCGTGTGCGTGTAAAAGAGACAGAAAGATGGGAGGAGTGAGGGAGATGAGTATGTGGTGGAGGAGGAGGGGAAGGGAGTTGTGTGCTGACACTAATTCTAAGCTAAGACCGTTTCCATGGCTAGAAGATGAACAGATATGATATTTGTAGCTGGGAGAACAACTCTCCACCCACTCGCATACCCCACCCAGGTTGGATCTGAATAAGGCTTTTTGTCCATCTCTAGTCTATTTTCCACAAAACAGCTAGTGTAATATTTCTTAAATGTAAAGTTAGTTATTTAACAGCTCTGCTTAAAATCCTTCTGTGGATTCCCACTGCACTCAGAATAAAACCTAAACTCTTACTATAACCTACCAGGCCCTACATAATCTGCCCTTACCCACCTTCAACTCACTGCTCTGCACCACAACACTCTGACTTCTCTACGCCAATAAGCGGAGAACTTTCCTGCCACAGGGCTTTTGTACATGCTACTCCTGTTTTTTTTTAATTATTTTTTTTAATGTTTTTATTTATTTTTGAGAGACAGAGAGAGACAGAGCATGAGCAGGGGAGGGGTAGAGAGAGAGGAAGACACAGAATCCGAAGCAGGCTCCAGGCTCTGAGCTGTCAGCACAGAGCCCGATGTGGGGCTTGAACCCACAGACGGTGAGATCATGACCTGAGCCGAAGTCAGACGCTCAAACGACTGAGCCACCCAGGCACCCCCATGCTACTCCTTTTGAGAGAATATTCTTCCCAACACACTTCAGTACTTACATATGATCTCATCAAAAAGGCTCTCCCTGACCACCATATTTTAAGTGACTTCACCTTGTTGTCTGTCATTCCACCATTTTATTCTCTTCATAGTGCTAATTGCAGTTGTAAATATGCATATTTTTTGTTCTTTTGTGTCTTTCTCAGTAGATTGTAAGCTTCACGAGGGCAGGAACCGTATCTATTTGCTATGTCTAGTGACAAGGGCCTTCTGTCTCCTTACAGTGTTCAGGATGGCAAAGACCCTACTTCAGAAGGGCTCTTACCTGCATATATAGAAAAGCAGTCAGTACTTGCAATGGTTTGATAAGGTCTTCATATAGTCAAGTGTGACTACAGGGATCAGTGAGCTCTGTTGCAATAAAAAGGAGCATTACTAGCAATTCTCTCTTTTAAAAGGGTGGATGTGTAGACACAGATTTGAAAGAGAAGGATGAGCATGGGGCACTACTGTACTCTGCTTGACATTGAAGGCAGGGTTAAATTGAGGTTGATGGACTTTGAGAACTGAGGTGCACATTGAGATATGTTGTTTGTTCATAGGAGGGCTGTGTGTGGAAGAGAACATATGCGTGGGATTCTCTGTGTGTATGAGTCTGTGCACACACACAGACACGTGTGGGATTCTAAGAGCTGCCCACTGGATAACTAGAAGGAAAGAGAAGCAGTTGTTCTCTCACAGATGGAGAGATTCTGAGGAGAGCTGGTCCTGGGAGGCTCTGAGCCTCCCTTCCACTCTTCCCCCACAGCCTCCCTTCCCTCCAACACCCACCATACCCCTCCACACACAGCCTTGGCATCCTATCCTGAGCAACTCAGGCTCTGGGGAATGTGGTACTGGGGGCTTGGGTCTGTGTGCTGCACCAGTGGGGATGGGTCCTAGAGGACTTTGCAAACCAGAGCGGGACCTGGCAATGGCTTGAAGTGGCAGCCTCTCCAGGAAAGGCAGACCTGAGGCAGAGCCAACTCTAGAAACTGGCATTTCTCCTTGAGAATGTTTCATTTTTCAGTTGTGTCATTGTTTTCCTTTGGATTGTGAGAATACAATGTAAAATGTTTTCTCTCATTTTATAAATCCTGTCAGTTAGCCCTCAGTCGTCTGCCATCGTCTGTTATATGCACATGGTCTTATGAAAATGGTGTTGTGGGGAAGAAGGGATGTGACCTTCCTCACGTCCCTCTTGCATTGAGCCCAGTACGATGGCCATAGCTTTCCACTGAGGAGGGTGGCCTGGAGTTCAGACCCTTGCAGGAAAGTGAGTAGGTTTGGGGTGGGGGTGCTTTAAGCTGTGCATAGGAGGGCAACTTAGCTTGGAGATACAGCAGTTGTTTCAGGCAGTAAATGAGAGGTGAGAGCTCTTGACCTCCGCAAATACACTAGAGCAATATATGTGACCCTTCCTTTGCCACCATGTGTCCCACTGATCACAAGCATCACCCAGGGCCCTTCTTACAAATACCAGTTTTCTGGCTCCGCTCCTGAGGTCTGGGCTGTGGCCTGGATACCAGGGTATTTTCCAAGTGTCTAGGTGAATCTTCTGACCAGGGAAGTGTGCGACTCACTGGCCCAAGGGTGGGGACTCTTGCAGGGTGGGGAGAGGCTGAGATCAGGGTCACTCACTCATTAGGGACCCTGCTTCAGAGAGGATGTGCAGACAGAGTGATGGAAAAGCCTCCCTAAGAGGGAAGACCACCTCACTGAAAACAATAAGAGAAGAACCAGGCTTTCAGTGGGCTCTACTTCTTTATTTATAAACCAGTCCTCCAACCTTTCTGAACTTCCTGGACAAGTTCATCTCAAATTGTGCAATCCGTTATCTTGGCAAGCTTGACAAGTCCTAATACACATTTTCGAATGTTGCTTTTAAATACTCTACTTAATCTGGAGAGCAAGAACCACTGCAGCAGCAGGGAGGGGGATCTACCTGCAGATTTTTTTTTTTTAAAGGCAGTTTTACTTTCAGAAGCCCTTGTATCTTTTTCAGAAGGAAAGGATATAAAGTTACCCTTAGAACAGATGATACTCAGATTATCCTATTGTGTGGCAAACTTGTTACTTTATTTTTTTTTTAAATCACTTGATCCATATCCTTTCTTCCTCAATAACCAAAATAGCACAAAATTAACCAAAAAAGCAAAGGTGATAACACAGATGCCTCTGTTATCCTGTAGTTTTTACAGAATTTTTAATTGGGAGCGTGTGAAAAAATATATATACATTAGTACACACACACACACACATTCAGAGACAGCTGATAATGATCTAAAGTAATGGAGTTCTTCTAGTCCAGCATTTACACTACATGATAACACTGCAACACATTGCCATGCTTGAAATGGCAGCAGAAACCACGTTTTCACTAATTACGCATTTTAGGACAGCAACTCTGTGCAGGTCTTATGGTGTCTGGGAACCTTTTTCATATAAATAGTTCAATGTGGTCTGATTTAAAGTGAAGCTTATGGATTTAAGAAAAAAAACAACAAACAAACAACCTTCAGATCCTCATTACCAGTCCTCATCTGTCTCAGCATTTTGGAATGACAAAAATACACCTTGTAAAAATGGTGGATTCTTTATCCCATTCGAGTTACTAGACAGTGTCGCCTGCACAATCAATCCAAAGGATGTACTGAAACTCCACTACTGAAGGTTAGAAAATGTTTTGGACAAGAAATGATCCACTTGCCATGGGAAGATGGGGCATGTTGATGCAGTGGGTTCCGTAGGCTGATGAATTTCATTGTTTATGCTGTGGGCCATTTATTATTTTTAAAATTAAATTAAAGTTCTCACTCTAAAGAAGCTGTAGTTTATTTGCTTTGTTTTTAGGGGGAGCTTGATTTCTTCCGTCTTCTAAGTCTGTGCTCACAGGTATGCCTCACTTCATGGACAAAGCCCCCAAGCTCAGTGTTTGGGTGAACATAGTAGGGCCTCCCCGGATCACTAAGTTCTCAGCAGCTACACAATTTGAATGTCTATAATTTCTAATAAAAACCCACATCCCGGGGTTCTAATTCAAAGTGTTATGTTAACATAGAACAACTAATTATCAGAGACATGTCACATTCATGGAGTATATAATAATATGTAAAATAGCAATTTAGTCCCTTAAGTTTTGCAATCTAATGTGGGTGAACAAACATCTGACATCTGGGAGCCTTAACAGAATTCTGCACTAAAATTATAAAGACTATGAAACTGAATAAAGGAACATGCTTACGTGACTGCTAGGAGTTATTACTGCAGAAAACAGAACTAAATGAATATTTTTCCATATGCTTAATTTCCACTAATAGAAAGTATAGCTATAAAATAAAAACTTCTTAGTGTCTCTTAGGGTGTTTCTCTTAGTAACAGCAATTATCACAAAGAATTCTACAACAGTAGGAGTATTATGACTATAACATAAGTAGAAAAAAAAAAACCAAGAGGCAAAAATACATTACAGACTGCATCATAACACATATTTGTCTTGCTATTAAAAGTTACTCTTCCAAAACTTTTCCATAGTGACTTACTCATCAATAAATGTGATTTTCATTTATTAAAGTGAAAACATTTAGCATATTTTGCCTCCGGTTATAGGAATATTATACATTAAATCTAAATTGATTCTTTTTTTTTTAATTTGATGTTTCCACTTTATCTTTTAAATATGGAAAATGTCTTCTAAGTAGCTCAGACTTAATTTTGCCAGTTCCTGCCAGCTCAGTTGGTTTCACGGTTTTGTAAGGGAAATGAAGGGCAAGAGTCTGTATCCAGCACCCACTGTGAGGCCGCCTCGCATGATTTCCGCCTCGGGTGTCCAGCAGAGTGAAGTGAACTGATCCACCCTCAAGAAGTCCGCTCCGGATTGGTCAGGTGGTTTGTGTGAAATTCTGCCCCTTAAGGTTTGCACACATTTCTCTGAGTCAGCATCAACTCCTACATTCACAAATGGAAAGCATCATGACTGGAAGGAGAGATTAGGGGTGAAGGAGGAGACACAGGTCTCATTGGTTGGAAAAGAAAGGGGGTTATTTCTTTCATGAAGCAACTCTTCATGTGACACTTCCCGCAAGGGAAAACCGAGGCTGCTGCAGCATTCAAGAATTCTTCTGTTTTCTTCATGAGGAAAGGTTTGAGAAAGTGGACCTTTGAGAGGAAATACTACAGACTTCCAAATTGGTGAAAGAACTGCCAGCATCACTTGGGTACTCTGGGTAGGAGGAACTGGAAGAGATGATATTTTTGAGCCTCTGGAGGGCAATGATTAAAAGCAGAAGCAGAAACGCTAAAAGGCTAAGGAATATGGACACATAGATGTAGACATTTGACAGGTGGCCTGAGGAAGGGTCTACCGATGTGGACAGGGATGTAGGAAAGAGCTCAAGGAAAGTTCCATTCTCCACGTTACCCGAAAATACAGATGAAGAGCCAGGTTCAGACATCTTTCATGGAGGGTCAAAGAACGCACAAGTATGTTAAAAGTCAGTTTCACACAGGGGTTAAAATGGACAGAATCAGCATTTTTTTGTTTTGTTTTGCTTTTTATGATAGGAAAGATCGCAGGCAGTTAAATCAGCACAAGGAAACTTCTTGGATTTCAAACAAAGGCAGCAGGGGATCAGGTGTCCATTGGCACTGCAAAAACAAACAGACAACAAAAAAGAACAACTGAATGCGTTATTCACAAAATATCACACTTCAGTCTTATTTCCAGTTTTCACTTCAAGAAGGGAAGGGAATGCAATTACTTCTCCAGGAACAGGTAATGCTTATGATATTACAAATGATGATATAAAAATAAACTTTTATTTCATTTTACCGCTGCAGTACCCCAGGTACCAGGATTCTCCAAGGAACTAAAATAAGTAAAAAGGAAAATACATTTCTGATGTGTTCCATCTGCTGTGATTTCAACAGATGCTCCAAGTGGATGATCTGAGAATAGGACCCAGAAAGTCAGTGCCAAACCTCTCTTCTCCAGAAAATTAACTCTGTGCACCTCTAGCCCACTAGCACCTTCCCAGCCAGGATTTATCTCTACTAGACTTTGAAGAATTACGCCGTGCAGGTAAGTTTGCTTTTTTGTTGAACATTTATAATTTTCTGATTTGTTTATAAAAATTCATCTCCTTGAAATGAGGGGCCATTTCTTCATATTTCTTTTCTATCTACCTGTGTACGTTCTAGTGCATACTTTAGCACTGAATAAAAACGTCAGATTAATTTAGAAGAAAAAAGGTTGGATTCCCTCTGAGTGATGGAAAGTACAAGATTTGCTGTCAAGAGACTTAGGTTTGAGGTCCGAATTCCCTTTTACCTTTGGGAAGTTGGGCAAATTGCCTACATTTTCGGAGCTTCACTTTCCCATCTGTAAAATGTATAGCACCTGTCCCACCTGGGTTATCAAGAAAACAGCCATGGGAGCACTTTGTGAATTGTAGAGGTTGGGCCAAAATGAGTTGATAGTGTGTGTATGTGTGTTTATTGGGTGTGGAGAAGGCATGATTTTCTGGCAGCCGGGAGGCAGAGTATGCCCTTGACCACGTTCTCGCTCCTAACGTGGTCCTTGTGAGGAACACACAGGCAAAGCAGACTGACAGGCAGGTAGCAAGCAGGAGATGGCATGATTCCCCAGGCTCCGAGTGTGGGTGTAGCATGTCTCAGACACCCTCTCCTCCATGACTGGCAAAGTCACAGTGGTTTCTGCCTCGGCCTCCAGCCCGCTAAGTCCACGTGGAGGCGCGGAATGCATCGATCCCTCTGGGCAGAAGACTCTTCAAGTCGAGAAAAGAGGCTCTTCCTAGCTCTCTGTGGCATTAGATCCCTTTGTTGTAAATTTCTAAACCTCCTCCTGTCAGATAGAATGAAATGCTAATGTGAAAAATCCACTCTGCCCCTGGCTTTCCCTCTTCCTAAACTCTGCCCTGCATTTTTATCTTGAAAACTTGCTTTTCCCTTCTGTACTCCAGATCTAATTAAGTGGCTGATTCTTTGAGGGTCTGACATTGGCCACTGTGGCCAGAGCTGAGCAGCATTAATGATCCCTGGGAAGCAGGGGACACTTCTGAGAAGATTGTCCCTGCTGGGTGTCATGCAGGCTAATGATCTTAGTGAGTTCCTCTGAGTAGGCCACATACAGTGTCTTAGTAGTTCCTAAAGTAATTTGACTCCTACTCCTCATTATACTTTGCTTGGTGATTTTAATTCCATTAAGTTGCTACAGGCTCCTAATGATCCTTAAAAAAAGAGAGAGAGAGAGTCACAAGGGGACTAAAATGTGTCACACTGATTTGACAGTCCCTTGCCTGTTTATGTAAATGTCCTAGCCATTCATCTTTAGGGAAAATAGTCTCAGAGGCAGCAAGATCATTAGGAAAGAAAACTAGGATGGAAACCTTATGGGCTGAATGAATAAGAAGAAATATTCTTAGTATTCTGGGAAGACCTCCTAAATCTAGCTGAGGAAACTGAGAGACAAAGAAGCTAACTGATCTGACAAAAGAAACCTCTCATTAAAAGATAAGCTAGGACGTGGGGTTTCTGCCCATTCTCACTCCTTATACCATCTGGTCTCAATTTTCCTGACATTTGAGTAGTAAGGATTTTACATCCTATTTTCCTAGCATGGGTGACGAGGGGACTAAGCAGTTTATGTGTTCCTCACAGCTACTTGGTAGAGCAGGAATTATTATTCTCATTTTGTAGATGAGGAAACTGAGCCACAAAGACATGATTTACTCAGGGTACACAGCTAGACAGTGACAGACTAGGGACTAGACCCCATGCCTGAACTGTGTTCTTAGTTTTCTTAACTGTGATGGGAAGAGAAAAATGATGAAGAGTTGCATCATTAGCTCCTACCTGCCACTTAACTCTGGGCAAGCTTGCTGTTCACTCTTGGCATTTCAGTTTTCCTGTTGGTGCAATAAAACTCACCTTTCCTACCTCACCAAGAGGTCCTGAGCTAGGATGTGATAACATTTCCATAAACATACTTAGAAAATTATAAAAGACCATCCCACATAAAGTCCCAGTAGACATATAGTTCCTTCTGAATGCTTAGAATGGCTAGAACTTTCAAAGTCTCGGCTGGTCCTACAGTTCTGACACGTGCAGGTCATAGATTCAGCTGGAATTGGCTGATTTTTCTAAAGCCACCTTTGCTACCCAACACTGTCATTTTCTGGGGGTGAGCTGGAGGCACAGACAGTGTCACTAGGGTATCAGCAGTTCAGTGGAGAAGCTCACAGCTGGCTGCCAGACCACTTTTTTAAAACAAAGGCATCTCTTTACGTTGTAAATATTCCAAGGAAACTTTCCACATCAAGAAGATCTTCACTTTCAGACAAAAGGGCCCCTGTGGGCCTCAACTGTCTGTGAAATGGTTTACAGGAAAGGAGGCTAAGAAGATTTGGGGAGAGCATCTGATCTTCTAAGAGGTCTTAGAAGAATGGTAGAAATGAACAAATGAAAGTTTGTGTTATTGTCCGACACTTCACAATTAAATACCTTCTCCTTTAAATGTTTTCCTCCCAGTATTTCAGACTTAGTATCATTTCCAGAATACTTCTTAATTTTAAATGACAGATATGCAAATTTTGTTTCACTGTCCTACTCTGAAACCACCGAATATTTGCACTGTTAGAGAGTGTTTTAGTTTTGATGGCACTGATTCTCATTTTCTTATTCAAGTTTTAAAAATTTGGTGAATCTTCCTTCTCTCTGGTGAATGTTTTGACAATCTGTGTATAAATGTTCAGGATGAAGCAGGTTGTACATGTTCAGGCCTTGTGACTGTGTGAATGAGGCCAAAGGTAGCACTGTGAAAATGAAATCAAACAAACGTTTCAAGATGATGCACCTTGGGCCATTTCTCCCAAACGGATTAGGTTTAAAGAAAAGAAGAGAGAGACTTCATCTTAAATGCATAGCCTTGACCTGTCTCAGGGCAGCATCGATGTCCTCTCATTTCGGGTGGCACCTAAAGCCACGTGGGCATTATGATGTTCTTTTTTTTTTTTTCTGAGCCATCCTCAAAAAGTGATATTTGAGAAAGGGAAATGAGACAGCTAGATCAAAACATTACAAATGAAGATTTGTGTAAATATTTTGGTTCATGGTCAGCCAGCTTTCCCTTTGTGTCTTGGAATAAAAACCTGTGCCGGGGAGGAATCTACCAAAGGCAGTCACCTACTTAAGTGAGGAAGAGCGGATGTGTAATGTCACCATGAGCCCAGTGGGGCAGGGAGGTGGAGAGACAGTAGAGACAGGGCAGACTGGGGGGTCTCTGGTTCCAGGACACTCAGCACCATGCCTCTGTGAGTCCTCTGGAAGAATGGAAGCTTTCCTTCCCACGGGGTCATTATGAGAACTGTAAAGTTTCAGAAGAACAAAAGCATACCCTCTGATGTGTACTTCATGCCTGGTAAAAGGAAAAAGAGCCGACAGGCCCCCACCTCTGAGTCTGCGCACACAAGCACTGCAAGACCTCTGGTGGCCTGCATATGGGTGGAGCCAACGCCATGCCTTGACTTCTACAACGTAATGGTGTCCACAACTCAGCCCACAGTCAGCCTCAAATCTGGCACGGCAATTGCTTTGTTTCTGACCTTTATTCAATACATTTCTATGTGAAGAACAACTATTTGAAAGGTTTTTATTGTGGAAAACTGGGATAAGCTGCTTTGTTGCCTTGCAGACATAAAGAGTACCCTGGCTGTTAGGATGTCGGAATCAGCTTTTCATCATTAGCAAGTCCTGCTATGTCATTCTCCAAAAGGCTATCCTCTCAAACCATCAGTAATGATTTGATAGAGTTGATAAGTTATTAACATGACATGGTAAAATCCTTATTTCCGTCTACAAATGTAGAATTTGATTAACATAATGATATATTGGATCTCTTTCTCTGTAGAACACATAGAAACTATCATTTCCAAAATCTAGTAGGGACCTTATCACACGTAAGCAAAGCTGGTTTTAGTTCTACTTAAAAAACAATATGCTTTCTATGAGACCTCGAGCCACTCCTTTACTATTTGCACGATTATCTTCTCTCTGAACGCTTTCTCTTTGGCTGATGGCCTTTTAGGTCATGCTAGATGAGAGAAGGTTGGTGCTGACATACATATGCCCCACCCACACTTCTCTAAATGTCAGTTGTCACTTGCAGTTGCAAATACTTACCCCTGGTCTTGGAATAATGAAAATAAAGTTTATTGTCTTATGTGCTATAATTATTCAAAGATGATTCAGCCATCCATATATTTGTCTGAGAACTGCTCTTGTCAGTATAATACTTAGCAGGGTAGAATTATATGTGAATTCTGTTTATGATTCCCTGTCATAGCCCAATAAAAAATAAAACCAAGTGATGAAATAAGCTGAGTCTATGTATTATCAAATATTGAATTTGAAGACCATCTTGTGAGAAGAAATATAGAATATGAAGATTCTGAATAATACACTGGAATTCATGGATCTGGACTGATAATGTTAGACAAAAAATTAAAATTAACAGTTCTCTTTACTGTTCAAATGAACGATCAGAATATAGTCAGAGCTTTTTCATAGTACTTTGGTGAAAATTTTTAAAATGACAAAGTAGTAATTTAGTATCAGCTAAAAAAATTTTTTTTAACATTTAAAAAATCAATTTCTATGGTAGGTCTTTAAGTTGTTTTAGATCCAGACCAGTCTCCTAATTCTCTCTATCTTGGTGAGGACTTGGTGGTAAGGGTAATCTGGATTACTCTCAGGCCCAGTAAAATATTTCCCTAACAAAATAAATTATACTCAGAATGCTTTTATGCTAGATGAACTGTTTGTACTAATTCTTTAAAAAATCGTTATCTACATAAATTATAACTCACAAAATATTCAGAATATACCTTTCTTGATATACAAAGTGGTGTAGATTGAAGTTAAAAAAAAACATGTATACAAGCAAGTATTTCAAAAGGGAATATACACATGACTGACCATCCATCTTGTACAACCTCAAATGTAATTATAGTATGACCTCCCTTGCATTTATATAACACTGTTTTTCTGGAGAAATCAAAGTAGTCTTTTTAATTTTTTTTTAATCTTTATTTATTTTTGAAAGAGAGAGAGAGACAGAATGTGATTAGGGGAGGGGCAGAGAGAGAGGGAGACACAGAATCCGAAGCAGGCTCCAGGCTTTGAGCTGTCAGCACAGAGCCCGACACGGGGCTCCATCTCACGAACGTGAGATCATGACCTGAACCGAAGTCAGAGCCACACAGGCGCCCCTCCAAGTATTATTCTTAATGAATTTTTGTTGTATTTATATTCCATGTGAAATTTCACGACCAAAACACTGCTTCTTAATAATAAAAGAATGTCACTCTTTTAGAATAAGATAGTTTAAATGCATAATTCTCTGGTTAAAAAACAGGTCAAATACAAAGACAGGTCTAGGCATAGCATTGTCATGATTCTTTTATGATGTGTAGAAAAGACCAGGAAGGGCTCGGGTCCTACCCTCTGGGGATATTGGACCCATCTAGGCTAACACAATTAATCCAAATCAGAATGAGAAAAGTAGCACCCTGAAGGCTGAAGGAAGCATGAGCTGAGTAAGAAGCAGCAGAACAATGAAAATCTTCTACGGAGAGGGAGGAAAGGTCACTGTGCTTAAACACTTGATTTAAAGGAAAAGCCAACAGCCAGAGAAATGATGACTTGAGGATCATAGGCAATGTCCAAATGAGTCAGTGGGAAGAAAGAAGGCAGGAAGCAAGACTGGCCTTTCAAGATGTTATAGTATTTTTAGTAAGGGCTTTCAGGTCAGTTCTCGCCCTCCACTAGGATCTGATCTTTTCCAGTATTTTAGAAGTGTATTAAGAAAAACAGCTAGTGTACTCTCCCGCAGCATATATACCAGAACTGGAGCAGCTAAAATTGGTTAAATCATACCATTAGTATACTTAAAAACCTTACTTATTTTTAATAAGATTGGACACATATAAAAAATTTTTCATTAAATCATGCTCTGGTAGCAGAATGGAATGGTGTTTTCTCCTCTTCCATGGTCTGTCATTCTGCCTCTAAAATAACTTAGCTCTAATATATTTTTTGTTTAATCAGGAATTTCTCGTAACAGTCCCCTTATAGAGTATGACACTGGGAAAATTTGTCCTTGTAAACCTAATTTTGTGATTGTTACAATTTTCTTTCAATCTTTACATGTAGACCACTACGTATCCCCAGTCTCCTCTCTCAGGCTCCAGGGAACTGTGGGTTCCTCTAAAACTGCTGTAAGGGAATAGGGAAAAGCCTGGACGTTTGTTTTTCAACAGCCATTTAATGAAGTCCCCTCTAAGTCTAAGCAGATTCCTCACAAGTGGGCAGCCATGGACCACACACTATAATTGGGGAAAATGTGAAGCTGTATCCCTCCCAACCAGTACTTTCGTTTGTGTCTACTGCTGCCTAATTCTTTAAGTAGGTAGATTCCTCAGTTTGTAGCGTATTGTCTTCATTGATTCCTCTTTATCTTGATTCCTCATTCCATTTCCTTCCATCTCCCATAGGCATCCAAACTAATGTGTTTAATGAGGACCTTTAGGTTTGCCTCTTTCTGTAAATGCCTGTTGTTTTATATGTACTTTCTTGTAAATTTTCATCATCTCATAAACTTTCAATTTATAACAATGGATATGTAGTAAATATTTCATTCACTCCATAAATTAACCCCCAAACTTCACCTCTACTTAAAATATCTTGATAACTGAAGCAGAGGGAAGAGAGGAATATAACTTATATGATATATCCAGTTCTCTGGTTTTGCAAATAAGAGTATTCCAAAGACTAATAGCTATCCTCTATCCATAAAATCACATGTACAGGTACAATTAAAAAAAAAAAGTGATGACACAGGTTGTCTGAAAAGAACTTGAGTATTATCAAATAATTAAGTAAGCCACTATTCATGACAACTACAGTCATGTATTTGTTTAAACTAAGATGCTTTCTAGTCTACTCCTTAAGAATAGATTTGAATATTACAAATGTATATAAATGTTTTAGGTCTTACATTTTAAGTCTCAAGCTCACAGAGTTTCTACATGATGACATTTTTAATCAAGGCACAGCATTTACTTGAATTAATGAGCCATTGTCCCTCATAATATAACTACAAATAGAACCTTAGTTGATTACATAGTATGTAAATTGCCCATCCCTTCTGGATATTAGCCCAGTATTTAGCATAATATATACATATGAATTTCGCTAAATAAGTTCTCCATTTTTCCCCGGTCCTCTATGGCTGACAGTCAATGATGATGCTTTCCACAGTAAAATGGGTATTTAGGAAGAATGATTAGTAATTGGCAGCTTAGGCAGGCTGTTTTGGATCCAGCCAGTTTTGGCCATATTACATTATTTAGGAGTCAGATGAATATTCAGAAAAAGAAATAGGGAGCAGATTTCAAGATCCATTCCCGGATGCAATGCAAGATCCTTTGGCCAATTAGAAGAAAAAATGGCTTTCTTATAAAGGACATTATGAGGACAACTGGGGAAATTTAAACATAGATAGCACACTAGATAATTGTATTATATAAATATTAAATTTCCTAAGTGATATAGGAGAATGTTCTGTTACTAGGAAATGCATGTTAAAGTTTGTAGCCAAAAAGTGTCCTAATAATCAGCAAATAACACTCAAATGTTTTAGCCAAAAACAAAAACAAAAAAACAACCCAAAAAACAAGCACACACACTTATACACACATACAGAAAGAAATATGATAAAGCATATATGTCAAAATGTTCACAATTGGTTTAGTCTAGTTAAAGTCTATAGTTAAACAATCTATAGGTGTGCATGGTTATTATCCTTGCAACTTTTCAGTAGATTTGGAATTTCTCAACATACAAGTTGTGGGGAAAAATGACTTGTCCCCAAAGCTATTAATGAAAATAGGCTTGGTAGGATATTTGTAAGTGAGCTAAAATGTTAGGAGCTTTTAAAAATATACAATGATAGAAGCCTGATTCTTCAAAGGAATCTTTCAAATGGCATTGGAAAAACCTCACATATTTGCTGCTACCATCAGCTCATTATGCCCACTAATCCATGGTTACTGGAGGTGAAGCGTTAGAGGAAGTTTAATATGCCGGAGAAACTGGATTCATGGTGGTGGGAGATGCTGCCTAAACACTAGGAATGGTGACTTGCCAGCCAGCCTTATTCCTAACTTCACTCCTGCCATCACCCACTGGTCTGAATCTCAATCTGGACCTCCAGAATCATGAAATCCAGTTGTTTGTCTTACATCATCAGTCATCTTCAGAAGCAGCCAGACATCTCTCCTACAATTTAAATACCCAAAGATATTAGGGACTCTGGAGGCATCTTGAGTCAAGAAAGAATAGTTGGTGTTTTGGGGTTTTTTTATTGAGATGTAATTGACATATAACATTATATTAGTTTCAGGTTAAATAGGATCTGGTACCAATTCCAGTGTGTGAGGCAGAACTGGGGAGCTGTTCTCCACACCAACAAGCAATTCTAGGAATACTGGCAGAGTGTCCTATAATTCAACCCAATTCCGACGACACTATCGGGAGATAGTATCAGATTTCACCGGTTGAGGGTTCAATCCTACGACACCCTCCTCTGCAATATAGACATTTCTGACACCAGTCCTAAGCCCCAGGTTGTTACATGTGTTTCTGAATGGTGATAAATCAGAGGTTCCCAAGCCCCCCTCCTCAGCTTCAATTAATTTTCTAGAGCAGCTCACTGAACTCAGAGAAACATATTACTTATTAGGTTACCAGTTTATTGTAAAAGGATATAACTCAGAAACAACCAGACAGCAGCAGGTGATGCATAGAGCAAGGTATGGGGAAAGGGCACAGAGCTTCCATGCCGAGTGATCCCCTCTCCCAGCACGTCCCAGCACGGCGGCCCGGATGCTCTCTGAACCCTGTCTTTCTGGGTTTTCATGGAGGCTTCACTACATAGGCATGATTGATTAAATCATCAATCATCACTGCAAAATGCGGCTACAAATGAAAAAAGAGGGCACTGATATTAATAGTGCTTTTTGCCAGTCATCAGCAATCATATGACTGTGAATATAGGTAAGTACCCTAAAATGATGAGTACGAGATGAGTCAGATTTTAGACAGGGGTTACATAAAACACCACTATAAGGAGACAAAGTGCTCTCTTATGGCTCTGAAATTACTCATCTACCAGGATTTTCAGGTACACCAGGGAGGGCAGGGGACAGAAAAGAGGACATTGTGTCCTCATGAGGAAAGCGTATTCCCACATGGGACTTCCTGTGGTCCTCCTAATCCTTGGTGTGGACCAAACAGCAGTGCTTGCCTTAATGCTATCTCCCTCGTTTTCTGTCTGTCTGTCTGTCTGTCTCTATCTCAGGCAGTACAGTGAACTCAAAAGTCTGGCTAACAAAGAGAATGTCTACATGTTCCTTGTAACATGGAACAAAATGATATGGCAGGCTATCAAGTGTAGGAGGAAATCAAGTCCTTAGCAGCCTGTTGTCATTTTAGATAACGACTCAAGAATCTGTCAAAGACAATAGGGAAGCAATAAACAAGTGTAGGCTCAAATTCTCCCAGAATGTGTTTTTAACTTAAAAACATAAAAGGAGGTGAAATTGAAAAATAATTAGGAATTACTTGGAGAAAAAAGACCACCACAATAGTTATATATTCTTTTAAAAATATAAAGGAATATTGTTTTATTTAAGGGAACCATGAGTATCTCTTATATGAGATTTAACTGACTTTTTCCTTTATCAGGGTGGGGCTATCTACTTTTAAGGTTGTGGGCTCTGTGTTTTATTCAGTTGTAGGAATAGCTTTGGTCAGAAGCACATGTCCACACTTCACTCACTACTACTTTTTTTTCATGTTTATTTATTTATTTTGAGAGAGAGAGACCATGCAAGCAAGCAGCAGAGGGGCAGACAGAGGTGGGGGGGGTGGGGCGGAAAGTAAGAATCCCAAGCAGGCTCCTCGCTGTGAGCCCAGAGCCTGACATGGGGCTTCATGAGATCATGACGTGAGCTAAAAGAGTCGGACACTTAACTGGCTGAGCCACCCAGACGCCCCTCACTAGTCTTATATCTAGTCTTAGTTCTCTTTTATTTCAATGGTGTGCACTGGAATGTAGGGGGCAAATCGTGTCAGAAGAGTAGAGGAGGTAGAGGGGAGAGAAAGAGAGTGGGGGGAGCATACCCTAGTAATTGTAGAATGGGAATATATATGGCTCCAGGATATGATAGGCAGAAGAAGGTATACCCAGGATGTTACGTAGGGGAAAGAATGTCCAGCACGCCAGTTTAGGAAAACAGCAGTAAGAATATCAATGATAGCAGCCAGGATTTATTAAATAAAAGCATATACTAATTTTGTATGTGTGTTCATGTGTACACAGGCATTGTGCATGTGTATTTTCTCTCATCTTCACAGCTCTTTAAGGTAGTCATTATTGCTCCTCACCTTTCTTTAACGGATGAGAAAATTAAGGATCAGAGAATTTAAAAGCTTGCCCAAGATCATCCAGCCACTTAGAGGCAGGGCTGGAATTCAAATCTGTATCCCTGTGTCTCCAAATGCTCTATATTCACTACCTTCCTTCTCTCCAGGGAGCCTGAGGGTAAAAGAGGGATAATTTCAAGACTTGTGGTCATTCATGCTGTTCATGTGTTTCTGCTGTTCCTTTCTCCTTCCAGACATGTTGTAGGATTGCATGTTCCCATCCCCTCTGAATTTAGGGTGGCCACATGACTTGTTTTGGCCAACAGAATCTGGAAAAAGTGACATGTCACTTCTAGGTAGAAAATGTAAGGCCCATGTGAGATTTGCCACATCCCTTCCCTTTGCTGCAGTAACTCTTTAAGTGCAGGACAGCTTCTGTCCCGGGGTGAGCTGGGTGAGGACCGCCACCCTTGCTGGCCTTATCAATACTTAGTGTTAATGACGAATGCACTTGTTTTTTTGTGTGTGTTTCTGTTAAAATTGTTTAAGTTTATTTATTTATTTTGAGAGAAACAGAGACAGTACAAGTTGGGAGGGGCAGAGAGAGAGAGAGGGAGAATCCCAAGCAGGCTCTGCCCTGCCAGCACAGAGCCCAAGGTGGGGCTCAAACTCAACGGAACTATGAGATCATGAGCTGAGCCGAAACCAGGAGTCGGATGCTTAACCTCCTGAGCCACCCAGGTGTCCCTTGGCACTTGTTGTTGTAAGCCATTATCTACCTTCTACTGACTGATGTAAGGTCTTATTATACTATGACAGCAGAGGTTATGCTTGGTATTCAAGAAATTAAAGAAGCCAAATTCTGAGTATAACTTAGAGTTGCATGAATTGTCTATGTAATATGTTAAAACCCCCTCATGGCAGTGGTCAGCAAGAAGATTGTAGAGGATGTTTTGGTGAACTTTAATTTCATGCAAGAGTGAGGCTTAAAGGGATGAGAATTAGCTACTGGTGTGGCCAAAAACATATTCCCTAATAATCTGGAACATGATCAGGTGCTACCGTGTAAGGATAGTCTTGACCAGCTATAACTTCAGTATGCACAAAGGGTTTAAAGTGGGAACATGTAAGAGATAGTAAAGATATTAAGACTAACTCATTACTTCTAATGGGAAAAAACAATTCATTATACAAGTAATGGGACAGTGGTATTGCCTTTGGTTAAGAAAAACTATATTTTCTAGTGCATTCATTTATTCATTCAACAAATACTTGTTAACTATGTACAGGAAGGTGATAAAATATTACTATTATATGCATGAGTCTATTGCATATACAATTTTTATAGTGACCATCTTGAGTAACAAATCTAAAAGACCTTTCCTATATTACCTGTGCTATATTATATGTTCCTTTTTATCAGGCTACCTGCTACTTTTCCAGCCTCATTTTTCCCATTGTTCCTAAGATTGGTGGTTCAAGCATATCAAACTGTTCTTGATTTCCCACATTTTTTAAAAAGCATATATGTTTAATCCTTATATTTATATATGTCTTCTCCCTAACTCCACCCAAAATCCAATTTGTTCATTCTTCAAGACTCTATTCAAGCCTTCCCTCCTGTCTCATCTAGTTATTCACTCATAATATAAATCCCCACCTACTTTCTCTATGCAAATTTCTGGCTCCTTTCTCTGCATTCTCATGATAATATCTATACCTTTTCACACTAGCATTTCTCACATTTTATTATACTTATTATATTTGTTTACCTGTTTCTCTAAAACTTTGATAGACTATGAACTCATAAATAGAGGATACCATTTCACTAATCTTTATAACCATGAACCAGCACAGTGTCTTGTATAAAGATATTCAATAAGCATTTGTAGGATGGTTGCGTGAATAAAAGAGTAAGGGAATGAAGAAACTGGAAGCTTCTTGAAGAGGTATTCCATATTTGTTCTATTTTTTGGATGTGCAATAATATTTACTGAATGAATGAATGATTTTGTATAAAATCATACCAATTACTCAAAGGATAAGTACTCAATAGTAAAGAATAATGTGGAACACACCCTAAATTTTATAACTATTTTAGTTATGGCAATACAATTTATAGTTTCAAGTTCTAGAGCAAACTCTGAGCGTACTTTTTATCAAGGAACTGTGTCAACAAAAATTTTATTTAATCAAGTATCCACCAGGATAACCAAGGAAAGGATGTAGGAATCTGCTGTAAATATTGAAATTCATTACTGTGAACATAGATCAGGGATTGTAACAAATGTATTTTGAAGAGCACAATGAAAATCATGAGAGTTTACCATAGTGAGTCAGTGAAGACCTGACTGGATATAAAATAGAACACATTGTTTTTAATTTAAAATGTTCTTTCAGTTAAACTTCATGATAATCCCATCCTTTGAAAATTACTAAGTCCCTTACAATCACAACGCTTGGCACTGTATTCATCTGTGGAGACAAACAGGATCAAGGACAATACCCACTTTCCAATCATCACAGAGGAAGAGAATTTTAATTTACTTCATTCAGGAACATCATATGCCGTGGTACTCTGTTAGTCACTCTACCTCAAGAATTAGCTCACCTCTCCCCTCACCAAAAGAACCTAAAAGCCAAAACAGAGCAAAACAAAATTCAACAGAAAATCAGCACAGAAATGGAAAATGTTTACAGTTTTATAAATTTCTCAATTTAACTACAAAGCCCCACACTGGAGATCATTGCTACTTAAAGTAGCCACTTGCCTCTGTCAGGAATATGTGGGTCATGAGTCCTTGTGAAATGAGGAACTTGTAAAGCACTGCTTCCAGCATCCAAAATGTCTTACTACAGAAAGAAGACAGACAGAGGGAGGAAGTAAGGAAGGAGGGAGGGAGGGAAGGAGGGAGGAAGGGAGGGAGGGAGGGAAGGAAGGAAGGAAGGAAGGAAGGAAGGAAGGAAGGAAGGATGGAAGGAGGGAGGGAGGGAGAGAGGAGGGAGGGAGGGAAGGAAGAAAGGAAGGAAGGAGGGAGGGAGGGAGGAGGGAGGGAGGGAAGGAAGGAGGAGGGAGGGAGGGAGGAAGGAAGGAAGGAGGGAAGGAGGGAGGGAGGGAGGTTGGAAGGGAGGGAGGGAGAAAGCTAAACTAAAAAGTATACTAGTGCCTTATATTCTGGCTCAAGTCCCATATCTCATGGTGAGTGAGTAACGATTCAAGGGCTGGCACTGATGCATGGACCATACTCTGAATACCATTCCATCTGGATCATAGTCATGGTGATGTGAGCAGTGATATCCTAAGCGGTATTGTGCTAACACCCTAATCCAGACCTCAGCTTCTTGGAAAAATAACAAAAAGAATGAAAACACATGAGCAGAAAAGAAGCAAAATTTTTTTTTCTTTTCATTCATTCTGGAACTGACTTAAGTCATTTATCATATAATAAGTTATTCTTTTTTTCCCTGTGATCTCTCTTAATATTAATTTTCCTCTATTCAGAAAATCAAACAATACCAAAACAAAAAGTAAATAAGCAACCACAAAAGGAAAACATTATTCATAGAATTGGGTAACTAGAAGTACTTATAAATCAGGAAGCCAAGGTCTCCAAAGTTAAGTAAATTAAAATTTGAAGGTCATTGTTCATATACCTTCTGGAAAAGGATGGTGGAAGGAGATAGCTAGTGGCTGAAACCACAAATTAGGAGCCTAGGATCCTTTCCTGGTTCCAAATCCACTCTATACTCAGAGCTGAGTTGGGCAGCCAACAAGAAGAAATTAGGTGAAAAACATGTTACTCGGTTTCCTTTGTCATTCAGAGGTTAATTCATCATTTGAATCAAAATATACGCCATGAAGGTCCAAATCTGAGACCAAAAATGATAAGGATACTAGACAGGAGACAGAAGGAAAGATCTTGGAAACTCATTTCAGTGAACCAGACCAACTTTGTTGCCAAGTAGTCCTTTTGAAGGTCTGAGAATCTGTCAATATTCCACTGTCATCTAAAAGTGTGCCCTTAACCTTGCACTTGACTCATGGAAATCGAGGTCAACAAGCTCACTAAGGACTTTCTCATGAGGAATTGTTAGAATGACAGGCTACCAAGGTATATGAAGGTCATCAAGGAGAGTATTAGTAAATATATATTTTTTAACCTGGGTTCTATTTACATGGGTGTGTTGAGCACATGAATACTCACATTGAGTGCTCCTTTATATGAATGTCAAACATCAATAAAAATCAATAAAAATGTTTTTTGTTTTTTTATAAATTTTTGTTAATGTTTATTTAGTGGAGAGAGAGAGAGAGAGAGATGGGGGAAGGGCAGAGAGAGAGGGAGACACAGAATTGGAAACAGACTCCAGGCTCTAAGCTGTCAGCACACAGCCTGAAGTGGGGCTCGAACCCATGAACTGTGAGATCATGACCTGAGCCGAAGTCGGATGTTTAACTGCCTGAACCACCCAGATGCTCCAGAATGTTTTTTTTTTTTTAAGGGCAGAAAATGTGCCAGCCTTATCTGATGAATTATTTGAGTGCTTCCCATTTCATCCAAAAATGTACGGCATTGTAGGCTAACAATATAAATAATACATTCTGAGAATTTACCCCATGGGATAAAGTTAGACAAATTTAAAAGGTGCGTGCACAAAGATGCATTCCGTAGCTAAACACTGCAGCTACCATGATGTCCGTGAGTCAAGGATTGGTTAACTAAATGATGTTAGGATCATGCAATGGAGGACTCTGGTATAATAAAAAGGACTACATTTTCGAACCTGGAAAGATGCTGGACGCGTATGCCTAAGTCAAAAAGTAAGCTTCAGAATAGTGCATAGTGTGATTCCATTTTCACAAAATAAGAACTACTAGCACTGCTACACAATATTAGAGGCATGCAAAAGTAAACTAAACTAAACAAGAGATTATGCACCAAGTTATTAACATTTCTTGTTAGCAGGTAATATGGGTATGTTTGGTTACATCCTATTTTGTGCATGTATGTGAATTTTGGTACACAGAAATATACTGTTTTATAATCAGCAAAAAACCAATAAAGGTGTTTTCATTAGAAAAATAGAAATAAAATTTAATGATAGCATATGCAGTGAAAAGGCAACTGGCTTTTAAGCCCAGAACTCTTTCTCCTCCCCCTCCTTTTTCCCTCCCCCACCCCACTCCTCCTCCTCCTCCTATTCCTTTTTGTACTGCATATACTTAACACAAACCTTTGAAATGGTTCACTTGTACCTTTCCTTTCAAAGTTTAAGACTCTCAGGCTGAGACAAATAAGTCAATCTGCCCATTAGGGCTTAACTGCTCTTTGTATTACAGTTGCATTTTATGGGATACCGTGAATGTTT
The DNA here is from genome assembly GCF_018350195.1 of Panthera tigris. NCBI lineage: Eukaryota > Metazoa > Chordata > Mammalia > Carnivora > Felidae > Panthera > Panthera tigris. Next base: position 15,274,364 of record NC_056660.1, on the reverse strand, counting down.
TATTTAAGAAAAGAAACGAGTGGATCCCTCTGCTAGAATCCTGGTCACAGGGGAAATTGAAAGTGATTAAGAACCAAACTGGTTTAATGGGCAATAGTTAATAAATTACCAGGCACTTCTAATCAGTATCAGACCACTGTGGCAAATTAATCAGGAAAGCTGCTATTTTGGCTTTCCCTGAGGAGCAAATTTATATGTTGAATGAATTGTCTTGGTGTTTTAACCTTGGAATAAATCATCTTCGTGTCTTTCTGAATTTGACACAGGATCTAACAGCCACCTATCCTTTTGTTTCACATCAAAAATTATACACGGGTATTTTACTTTAAGTTACCCTGTTTAGCAAGTATTACAGGCTTATAATTTCCATACCCATTCACTACTGCCTATAACACTATCAAACAGTCAAAAATATCAACAACATCAACAGGGTCAACAATCAAGCCCATAATGTAAATTACAAATCTGGGCCCACTGATTTCCCATTTTAATATAACTTAATAGGTGAGAATTTAAAAATTAGGAATTCAGGAAATACTAATGGCAGTCTATCCTGTTCCTGATATAAATTCAGAGCTTTGAAATATTGGCACTGTTTTGGTTGGATCGTGCCATTTCATGCTTAGAGATACTATTACATTGTATATGGCTACTTGACTATTCAGAATCTCCATTTTTTTAATGGTTTTTGTTGTTGCCAAAAAACTTATTAGACTAAACAGTGATTACTTTCCGGTTCCAAATGTGAACATGAGCATGGACCGTATACATAGGAACTCCTGAAGGAGGCATACTGTGTCTTGAGACTGAGTAACTCCGAACACTATATACCATAGGCACACCTGCCACAAAACACAATCAGAACTGAAGGGCTCCCAGAACTTGGCTCATCAGCCTGCTGTCCTAGATCTGACATGGTCAGTGAATGCATACATAGACTTCCTGAGTTCGAAATCAAAGGCTGGTCCACATGTGTACATATCACGGACTTCTGCACCTATGTCTCTGGCTTGATTTCTCTAGGTACATCCGTTAGCTAAAAGGAATCTTGCCAACTCATGCACTTAGTTTGAGCTGCTTCTTTGTTATGTTCCCTATTCCATTAATTAAGTTAAAGGCTTTATTATTTTTTTAGCTGTCACTAGGAATAATAACAATAATAAAAGTTAAGCCCGTGATGCTTTATATTGACATAGTAATATAATAATATAATATGCTCCACACATGTCTACTTGAAGAAAATGGCATTCTTCTGCAACACTACTTTCTTGGGTTCTGGTTTCATTTAGCAGACGTTTACTGAATGGCTCATCAGTGCTAAGAGCCAGGCAAGTGGGACCTACACAGTACCTGATGTCAAGGGACTTTTAGGAATATAGTTTTCCAGGTTCTTAAATTACTATTTTAAAAACTCAAAGGAGCAGAATAAAAAAACTCAATTATAAGTTTTGCTTCTCCCTAATAACAAATTAAATATAAAAATGCTTAAAGTCTACAACTTAAAAAAAAAGAAAGAAAAAGATATTAAAATACAAGTGCAAGGAGAAGAGCAAGCCTAGAGAAGAAGGGATATTATCAAATGGGCTGACATAGATCTACATAGAGGCCAAATCAGAGAGTTTTGCTTGTGATGGGTTAATCTTTCATTCTTAGAAAAAATGGGGGCTTCTGGGTGGCTCAGTCAGTTAAGCGTCCAACTCTTGATTTTGGCTCCAGTCATGACCTCATGGTTCATGAGTTTGAGCCCCATGTCGGGCTCGGCACTGAGTGCGGAGCCTGCTTGGGATTCTCTCTCTGCCCCTACCCATTTGTGTGCATGTGTGTGCTCTCTCTCTCTCTCTCTCAAAATAAATAAATAAACTTAAAAAGAATAAATGTATGACTCCACATTACTTAATGATTAGTATGGTTAATCATTCTTACCAATCAACTGCCATCCTTCATCTGCCCTCATTAAAAAAAAGTCCTAGGAAACCTGCAAATAAACCCTCTTATGGATTCGATGCCATATGTCATCACACCATTATTTATCTCTTAACCCCTGACAAGCTTTTGCACATCACAGACATCAAATGAAATCTGTTGAATTGCACTAACAGCAGGGAAAATGGAATGAATCTTACCTTACATGAATCTTCTTTAATGAGAACCATGAGCAAGTGTGGAGCTCTTCAGAGCACTCTGCCTTATGTAGAAGAATCAAAAATAATAAATACATAACCCAAAGAAGTAATAAGCCTCAAAATCAAAACACAGAAATGGAATACCCCACCCATTTTCTGGAGCTCCATATTCCCAGAATGTTCGGAGGCTGGCAGATGGCTCTCCATCCCCACAGTGCCCAGCATTCGAAGGACGTGCCCTGTGGGAGTGGTGGCAGTGCAACTTGGTTACGAGCTGGACTCACTAATACACACTTCAAAGAGCGATGTGCATCAAGGGATCAACTAGGTGCTGATTATAACTAGGTGCGGTGCTGTGTACATGTGGGATGGTGGGGGTAGGGGGACAAGACGCCTCTGTACTTAGCGAAATGAAGCATTTTAGTCACGAAATAGATTTAAGAATCTGTAGGAGCTAGAGTACAAATAAGCTAAAACAGTCAGACTAGTTGCATACTTTAAGCTAATTAAATACCTTTCTTTTTAAGGGGGATGCACTGGGCATCAAGACTGCATTAGGAGGTAAACCGTTTAAGAAAACGCTATCACTTATCTTGCTTTTTTTCTGTTGATCGGCTGTTGTCTGACAACGAATCTAGAAAATGTAAAGCAAAAAGCTCCAGAGGAGAAACATCTTGAGGAGTGGTCCCTGGGGTTGGCCCCAGGGCGTAATCGTTGCGGGTTTTGCCCTTTGCACCTACAGCGTGGACTGGACCAAAAGGCTTTGAGAATGTCCAGAACCATAGGATCCTATTATCCTCCACAAAGAACCACCTAAGTACTTACACACTTCAGTAAAATAAATAAATAAGTAAATAAATAAATAAATAAATAACGAAGGACATTTAACAGGCAGAGGACCTGAAGGAGGTTAGGAAACAGACCCTGCCCCCGGAGTCTGACACCAACCCAAGCCTGGCGGGCCGCAGGCAAGCAGCGGCAGAAAGCGCGCAGGTACAGCCACAAACCTGGTCCTCAACAAGATGCTTCTGTGAATGAACGCATCCTTCTGCTACCCGGAGTGGGGCACATCACACACCTCTCTCCTAAATATCTAGGATGTCATTTGTCCGTAATCCACGCACCTCGACAGGGAAACACGGGATTCCAGCATCTCCTCAGACCCGGGAAAAGGGGAAAGTAGCTGGCGCGGCTGGCTTCTTCGGGAACTCGGAAGCCACCGCTGGGGAACGCAAGTGTTCAGCACCAGGTAAAACTTCCCCGGATTTGAAGCCACCCAAGATGGGTGAAAAGACTCCCGCAAACACAGGAAGATGCAAAGCGGGCAGTGTGCGCGTGGCGAGTAGAGGAATGGCCGGATGACCCTGGAAATCCGGAGAGGTGACCGCACGAACCACAAAGGCAAAAGCAAACCATGCACCTAGAAACACGTTCTGCAAAGTGTAGAACTGTCTACACTTGCACAGAGGAGTCAATCTGTGCAGCAGCGGACGCGGGGGCAGGTCCTCCCGGCTCTCTGGGTCCGGGACAAAAGCGGGTGCTCCCGGGGCCACGGGCATTCCGTCGCCCAGGGAGGTCATCCCGAGAATCTGGAACCTCCGACCTGCGGAGGTTGCTGGGGGCCGCAAAGGACACGGTCAGCCACAAATGGGATGGATTCGGGGTGTCCAGAGAAGGAGCCAAACCTCCGGGAGCCGGGGAGAGTCTGGGAGGCGGCTCCGGAGGGAGTGGAAGCTCCGCAACTCGAGGCCGCCCCACGCGAGGAGTCGGGGCGCTCCCCGCCGAGGGCGAGCCCTCCTCCGGCGCTCGGCACCCCGCGCGTCCCCGGCTCCCCACTCCTCTGCCTCCGCGCGCGGGCGGCGTCGGGAGCCTGTCACTGACCTGCGGGTCGGGACGCTCCGACCTCCCCGGCCGCGCTCCGGCACCCCGGGTGGGACTAGGGCGGCGCCAAGCTCCTCGCAGGCCCCCGGGTCTCTGCGATCCGCGCCCGCGAAGCCGTCCGCGGGGAAGTCAGGCGCAGCGTGCGGTGAGCTGCCGGAGCGCACGGGCGGGCGGCGGGCGCAGCTGGAGTGAAGCCGGGGCCGCCGAGTCGGCGGGACCGCGGGTCTCCCTCCGCCCCTGCGGCCCGCACAGCCAATGGCTGCGAGCGGGGCCCACTCCCCGCCGCCCCCCAGCCGCTGCTCTGGCTGGCGCTTGGCTGGAGGACAGCAGCCCCGCTCCGGCGAGGGAGGAGCTTGAGCCCGCGCTGGAAAATCCTGGAGGACGAGGAGGCGTTCGCACAGGGAGCCCCATCTGGGGAAGGCAGGTGTGGTGCCCTTAACTTTGTGTGTGTGTGGGGGGGGGGGAGTTATGGGGGTGCAGTTTCTTTGGGGGGCTCAGGAACTTCTCAGCAGGTGAAAGCATCTGCTTCCTGCCAAGTTTCTTACTCAAACATCTATTATGAGTCCCGCGCAGCCCCCACTCCAAACCACGAGCCCCGGTCGGTCGATCGCAGCAAGCCCAGCTCTGAGCAGCATGAGGACTTTGCCCCATCCTGTGTCGGGCTTCGCCTCACGCGTCTCTCCTTCCGTGCTTTTCTCTTCTTTCCCCTCTGAATCCTCTGCCAGACCATCAGATGAAATGAACGGGATCGCAGTCTCCATCACTGCCTGGGAAACCGGCAACCGTAAAAGTCCCTACGGGGTAACTGGCTTAGAGAGGGTCATAGACCTTAAAAGAACTCTGGGAAGGGAGGGAGCCTTTCAATGACAAGACGAACTTCGGTTACCAGTCAGCCTCGTGATCTTCACTTAAAGACTCTGGATGCCTGTTTTTTGTTTGTTTTTTGTTTTTACTGTAAAACTTACTTCAACTGATCATTTAAGATGTCTGCGGTCTCTTCTGCTCTGACAATTCAACAATCCAGTTGGCTCTGACTTATTTGCCTGGTGAAGGGCCGAGCCCCTGTGAAGGTATGGCTCCGTTTCCTCCAGTCCCTGCTCCCTCCTGTCCTGCTGCTCACCCTGAGCGGGGTCCAACTATGGCTAGGAAAATGAATCATGCAAATCAGTATAGAAGGATGATGCACACGTCTTAGTGACCATTTACACGTGCACAACTACTCCTACTTACCAGTGCCCTTCTCCTGGGATTATGTTGGCCATGCCCATGTGTACTGGTTCTCTAGGTAGGGACAGATTCTGAGGCCCCCTTGGTAAGTGGGCAGAGGCTCTATTGCTCCCTCTTCCTTCTCCAGGGGAATTGTGAGTTTGTGTTCATCTTTTCTCTGTGAATCTTTCGTATCATGTAAAATGCAGGGCAGTGCAATGAGCTGTATGGAAAAGAGAGCAGATTCAGAGATTCTCTGAATTCAGAGATTCAGATTCTCTCCCAACACACTTCTGTTTGCATTCTAAATTTGACCCATTCACATGCCACTCCCATGAGTTTTGTCACATCCATCTATATCCTTCAGTGTTCTACCTTAGATTTTTTTACGTAACCTCATCATAAATAGTTACATCCAAGAAATTTTCGGTTTTTATATACTGATTGTGTTTCAATACAAAAGAAGTAAGGAATAAATACGTAATCTGTAAGGCTTTTCTTGACATTTCCTGAACTTAATTGCCTATGGCTACTGAAGCAAATGACCACAAACTGTGAAAAAACAAAAACAAAAAAACAACCAGTATGAGAGGTAAAGCTTCTTTTGTCTTCGTTATTTTTTAATTTCATATATAAAAGATCTCAAAAATGTTAATTGTCAGATTTACTTACATAGAAAGTTTTCAAAAGTAGGTCAGGCACCATTCAAGTTACTGGGAGTTTGCAGGCAGTTTGGAGACATAATCCTAGCTTTTAGGATGATCATTCATGATCATTCAAACTGTCTCTCTGATCCTTTTCTGTCTTACTCAGGGATGGATGGATTGGTTTTGTCGTTGCTGTTGTTTTTAAGAGTGGAATTTGGAATCAGATGGAGAATCATTAAATTCTGATGCTGTCACTTATTATCTGTGTGATTAAGCCAATCACCCTCTCTGAGTCTTATTTTCCTTACGTATAAAATAGAAATAACAGACGAACTCTCATAGGTTGTTGTGAAACTTAAACACACACACACACACACACACACACACACACACACACATACACACACACACACACAGTTCCTAGCTATTGTCTTGCATATAAAGAGTGCATAAAAATGCTGCCTCTGTCTTTCCTTCTTGGTGCTGTCATCAAGGCAACATTCAGAATTACTTTGTCCATTCTCGAATTTCCTTCCAGGAAGGCTTGTGTTCTGTTTCCAATACTCCCTAGACTAATTCTCTGCCCCCCTTTGCTTGATCCCATCATCTCTGCCCCCTTTTGATATTCCCTCCCCAAACTCTATCCTCTCTCTCATGCCTTAATCTCTCTTCTTTCAAGCAGTTCTCATGTTCCACAATCTCAGAGCTCTTTGCCCTGTAGAGGAACTGAGGTAACTGAGAAGAGGGTAGGTCATAAAAATTTTTACTTCTTTGGCATTTTCATGTCGTGTCAATAAGTCCTTTGGTTTTTTGTTTGTTTGTTTGTGTGTTTGTTTAAATCACAGTCTTCCCCCAAACATGGAGAAATTTATGTTATCTAACACTATGGACAGATTCCTGGACCTTAAGTGCTATTAAATTCAACAGACATTTTTGGAGCATCTGCTATATGCCAAGCAGTGCCCCAGGCACTGGGGAGATAAAAATAAAGAAGACAGTCTCTGCCCTAAAATGCTTCTGATCCAATAAGGCAGACAAACATATAAATACCTACATTGAATCTGAGCGTGCTGTGTGGGGCGTCAAGCCAATAGAGCACGTGAAAGAATTTCCTTTACTTTTTCATTTATGAGGTTGTCTTGGACCAGCCAATCAAAATGCCCACCCTACCCACAGTCCTCTGCTGAGTGAGGAGCCATGTTCTGTTCCTGAGCAGATGAGATGGGCTTAATTGGTGAAGCCAAAAAGGCCACGTGCACATTCTCATTTTTCCCATCTCCACCCCAACCCCCAATGCAGCTAGAGCGAGAGCATGTGACCTAGACTTGGCCCATCAAATGTACCTTCCTTAGAGATAGAATTGGAAATTGGTCGTACAAGGGAGCTGAGATAAGAAGAGTGCTTTGTGGCAGTGAATGCAACAACATCCAGTTCCTAGGGCCAGCAGGGGAAGGGGGACAAGCAGTGACATCGGGTCTTCAGTGCCCAGGTGTCAGTTACGAGTTGTGGCTCCTACTGTTCAGTGATGGCAATAGTGTTCCCACTTGTCTGATTTGGAGGTATGATTGGTTGGGATTCTGGGTGCTCAGCCTCTCTGTTTCTGTTCATGTGTTCATTCTCTGAGCATTTCTCTGATCCAATATCCTTTCATTAAATTCCTTTTTTGCTTAAACCAGCCAACTTGATTCTTAGCTAAGAATACTTTGGCTGACGCTGGGTATCAAGGCTCCACCTCAATAAGAAGAATGCTAATTAACTGGTTCAGGTAACTTCTCCTGCTAGGACATTCAAACTGGAAATATTAGAGGTGGTCAGTTGGAATCCAGAACAGAAGCTAACGACACAACCCCTGGACTATGAGACGGCAAGGACCGTGTGTAGGCTGAAATTATGAGTAAGCAGAAGTTATGAATAAGCAAAAGTAATGAGTTAGCAAAAATCTACATACATGCAGAGGAGAGGTGGTTGGCTCAGAGCCACAAGGAAACAGAAGCCAAGGGGAACTGAGTCCCCATGATGGTGAGGGAATAGATGAATCCCTGCTCTCAAGAGGACCCCAAGTTAACCCAGTCCTTGGATTTGTCTTGGATCCTGAACTGTTTTCCAGTTTCCAAACTACATTTCTATTTCTGTGAAGCTGATTAACCCTGGCTATTTCTGGGGTCCTTTAAAATTCCAGTTGCTCTTATTGCGATATGTATCCTTATAGTAACTCCCTTCTTACTTGAAGTAACAAGGATAAGATTCTATTCTCTAGGATCAAAGCGTTCCAATGATTACAGGCATGAAATGGCTAGGACCCAGGAAACAATAGTGAAATAGTATATCTTAGAAGTCACTGACCTTCCTCTCCAAAAACGTACTTTCTTTTTTCCTATTTTACTTGAAATTTCCAGCAAGAGAACCTTTCTCTAGGCTTAAAGTTAATAGTTTATTAGAAGCCCCTGTTTAAAATGTACTGTAGTTTCTTGTGGGAGTGAAAAGCCAGAGGTATTTCTGTGTTAGCCATGAGCATCTGAGCATATTACATGAGTTTGTTCTTAAATTGGAACTGTTAGGGGTCTGATATTTATGGGTGAAGCTAGGTATAGAACAGAAAGGTTGGGCACAGGAAGGGAAGGGTGGAGAGAAGATAATAGAAAATGTCAGTGAGAGGTCCGTGGAACATTCTGAAGAACTGTCCTATGGAATATTCCCAAAAGGGAAAAATCCTGGTGGCTGCCAACGTGAAGGGTCACTGGGGCCAAAATGGCAGCTGTGCAACAAGGTGAACACTAACACCAAACATTCCCACTTCACATTCGGCCTTCTGTCAGTTCCACAGTATAACCTTGCATAATTTTTGTTACCCTTCAGCTCTTATAGAAGATGGGGCCGGTTGGAAGTGTCAGAGGAAGGTGGCTATCCCATATGCCTACTTTGAGATAATGCTCCGAAATCACACCAATGTTAATTATGCCTTGGAGTTACTTGCATGAATCTGTGGCCTTTGTTTTATCTCCTGCAACACACGGTGCCCTCTCATGGCTTGTGAAAAAGGAAATATCTTTATGTCTCACCTAATCAGTGAATGGTACACAGTCTAGAAAGCAAAAACAGTGATTCTGTTAATAGGACATGACACAGGAAGGAAGAAATTTACACTTGCTGCCGTGTTTGAAGGGAGCGAAAATGTGTTGAAGCTGCTTTAATGAAAGCAGAAGTCTGAAGTTATCCCCGAGGAGCTTTATTTTCTCAAAGTCTAAAATGTACCCCAGGGTTGGTTGGTTTGTTTGTGTTTCTGAGAATAGTGGGTAGAATTGTATTTGGAATGGCAATGCGTCACATCAGGGTGCAGGGAGGAAAAAAATATTAATGCCACAGATGCATCTTTTCGTAGGGTTTGCACCTCAGCTGCTGGGTGTTGCACTTGCCTGTCAGCTCTGTTTGTGTGGCCAAATGACTTACTGTGGGTTATAAATCAATGATGAGCAATGTGAAGAACAGATGGGGAGTTTAATGCATCCTCCACATCTCTGTCTTGTGACTGGCTGAAGTCCATGTGCAATTTTGAAAAGGATGTTTGAAAAGGATATTCATCATTTTAAATTGCTCTGTGGGAGCTTTGCAGTTCATAATGTGGCACTTAGGTACTTCTCAAAGATGGGTTTTCCTTGACGCGGATTAGAATTTCATAACAGCAAAATGGCAACTGGAGGTATTAAGATAGAAAAGCTAACTTTGAAGGAATTAGCAAGAAGTTGGGGGAGGGGGGGCGTTGAGTTGGGGAAGAGTTAAAGGTGTGTGAAATATTTAGGCTGAATTCTACCCCATAATACCTGGCACTGGGAATTCCCAGTGCCTGGCAAGAGAGTTTTGCTATCCGTTTCTCAGTGTAACCCTCAAACACTATTGGGAACATCTACTTAGGCAGGAACCTTCAGCATGACTAAAATATATTTGCCCTTGTGGCAAAACAGTTAAAAACCCAGCAGTATAGGGGTACCTGGCTGGCTCGGTTGGTGGAGCATGCAACTCTTGATCTTGGGGTGAGTTCAAGCCCCACCTTGGCTGGAGAGCCTACTTAAAAAAAGAAACAAACAACAGTCTAGCTTGACAATTCTAGAGTTGATCATCTGTAAGAAAATAGAAGAAGATTGTTACTGAAATGTTTCTGAGCTAAACGCATCTGCTGTATCCTTTGCCTTATTTTGTGGCTTTACTCAGAGGAATTCTTATCAAGAGTGTTGTGTGTGAATGGCATTGACTGTCAGGTGGAGAGCTGGTGTGCAGGCACCTCCTCCCCCGACGTCCAGGTGAAAATGAATCAGTAATCAGTAGCCGGAGAAAATATGCTTCTTGAGCAAATGTGCTGTAAAGTCAAGAAAAGAAGAAAACAGAATTGGACCTTGATTGTTTTCAGAACAGTAAATATGAGCAGAGTATTTCATGTGCAGAATTATAAAGCATGAGACTTCCATTAGCCCCTCAGGAAAAGGGGAGGGAAGAGCAGTGGACCCAATAGGGTTACTATTGCAGAGTGAGCTATTTTTTCCACGTGTTAAAAATGTCTTTTAGAAAAGCTCAAGGAGATATTTCTATACAAAGTACATGTAATTAATACGTTTCGGAAAATGGTGCTGTTAAACTATAAATATGGTCATCTTATTTTCACTTCTAGCACTGATAGACAAGGCAGATAGGTAGAGAAAATTTTGCCTGAATAGTACCTTGCAGTGTAAACTTCCTAAATCCATTCAATTAGTCGTCAAATAATTACTGAGTATTTCCCATGTGCTGGGAACTTGTACACAGTCATGAACAAGATAGACTTGAGCAGGAATGGACTTGGTCATCATGAGGATGTCTGAGAAAACAGACCTTCCAGAACATGCTGGTGGTCCTGGTACTTTCTCCCATCCAAATAGCATGCGGAAACTCTTGGCTTGAGTTTTCTCTTGTTTTCCCTCTCTTTCTTTTTTTCTCTGTCTCTTTTTAACATTTATTTATTTATTTTGAGAGAGAGAGAGAGGGAGAGTGAGTGCATTAGCGGGGGAGGGGCAGAGAGAGAGGAAGAGAGAGAGAATCCCAAGCAGGCTCCACAGTGTTAGCATGGAGCCCAATGCAGGGTCACACTCATGAACTGTGACATCATGGCCTGAGCTGAGATCAAGAGTCAGAGGCTTACCCGACTGAGGCACCCAGGTACCCCTCTGTCTTTTTTTTAAAACACATTTTGTTTGTCATCATCTTGTTCTTGTTGTTTGTTTTCCTTTTTTGACCTTGCCAGGAATTCAACTTCGACTCCAACAAGGCTTCTAAACCAGTGGCCCTACTGCTTTTCTCCAGTGATAATCACCCTCTTGTCCTCATTTCTATCCATCTGGGATTCCACAGTTCACCATTCCAGTGGTCTTCAAACTAGGTGGCCATAATGTACAGGAAGATTTTCCAAAGGAAAGACTTCTGCAGAGATAGTTTTAAGGAAACCATCAACCTTTGTATCGATTATTTTTCTTAAATTGATCTACCTGAGAGCTCACAGGCATTTATAATACTCCTGCTACACATGAGAAAGGCATATACTTCACTGATCCCAAATCTTACTATACGGTGTGTTCAACTGGACTATAAAACCTCAGGGTACAAAATAAAATAATAAATCAAAATATTAATTTTGAGGAAGTTAAAAAATAATTAAAACCCTTAAGATTATCCTGATTTCTGTCTTCTGTGTATTTTGGTTAAGGGGAAACATGGTCTTATAAGCAGCATTAAGTATAAATAATATGCCATGTTGGGATGTCCTGAATTCAGATATTGGGTAGAAATGGGGTGGTGGTATTAAAAATTTTTGTTTAATGATTCTGCCACTTTTACCTCTGGTCTGTTATCAGTTTGGAGAGAGAATTATATGAGAGCAAAGCAAGGGAAAAAATGCTGAAAATTAAACACATACATTTACACTTTTTATATGCTTAATTCTTTTTTACCTTAGGTATTCAAGATACTTATCCCTAGTACTCTTTTAAGAAGTAAAGTTTTTACATTTTTGAACAATTTTAGATTTACAGAAAAATTACAAAGATAGTACAGAGTTCTTATATATACCCATACCCAGTTTCCCCTGTTATTAACACCTTACATTATTATGGCATATTTTTACAACTAATGAACCAATATTGATGCAGTATTATTAGCTAAAACATACATTTTATTCAGATTTTCTTAGTTTTATCTAATATTCTTTTTCTGTTCCTGGATCCCACGTTACCTTTAAGCATCATGTCTCCTTAGTCTTCTCTTGGCTATGACAGTTTCTTCAGCTTTCTTGGTTTGGATGTCTTGACAGTTTTGAGGAGACTGGTCAGCTATTTTTTCTGATGTTTTTCTCATAATTAGACTGGAATTATAGGGATTGGGGAGGAAGGCTGTAGAGATAAAGTGCCATTCTCATCACATCATATCCAGGGTACGTACAATCAACATGACTTCCCACGGTTGATGTTGACCTTGATCACCTGGCTCAGGTAGTGTTTGTCAGGTCTCTCCCTTGTAAAGCTACTCTTTCCCCACACTTCTGGGACTCTTTATTTTCTAAAACAAAAAGAACCTTTGCACTGACCAAGTAGAATAGGTTCATGATGTTGATTCTTATAAATATCAGTGGAATGCTTTTTAAGATTACTGAGTCTTCAAGATATTTAAGGTGAAAAAACTGTGGTGAAAAAAAAAAAAACTGTGGTGAAAAACTAAGGTGAAAAAAGCTCATGTGCGTTTTCCAATAAGATAGTTAAAAATAAGTTTTTTACCAAATAATGAAATATGTGTTCCAGTTACTATTAATATTCATCTTATAAAATGTTCAATCATTTCTACCTCCTATTAACAAAAAATAATACTATATTTTGGCTGCTGGACTGGTGGAATTTTAGTAATATGTATCTTTTTTCCTTTAATAAATTCAGAGGAAAGGTCTGAATTTATATTTAAGATAACTGTATCTAACAAAATTAATAGGATTCTTTCTGATTTTATATTAACTTTCCATTAAACATTCCAAAAGGATCAAAAACAAAGCTTACCTCATGTGCACAGTTCACTTACCAAAGTAGGGGAAGTGTGTTTTTATCACATTTCTCATGTCATAAAAAACTTACCATTTCAGCTATTCATTACACTGCATTATCACAAAATAAATATTGAGAAACAATGTTGTTATTGTCTTGTTTTTATTATAGCTGATTAGGAAATGATTATGAAATGATTCTATTAATTGTACATCATTTAAATCTTATCTGCAGAAGCAAGTAACCTAGCTGACAAAACATGCTGCAGTTTTTTCTCATATTTTAATAATATCCTAAAAATGCATACATTGCATTATTTTAAAATGAAGTCAACTTCTTTCTGAAAGGAACGAATTCTGATATTGCTGCTTAATTGGACATCGAGTACTGGCTTTGTCAGTTGGATTGTGTGAAAGACTTTTTCCATATACTGAATGAGCTAAATCTACAGCTTGGAGGTACTGATGAAAGCATATTAAAAACATGTGATTAGAGGAGGAAACCAAATAAAGGGCAGAGGAGAACTTGTTGTATTATTTTTCACAACTGCACATTGTATCCACTTTGAGTTACCTCAAAGTATAAGAAGTTTAGTGAAAAAAGCATGATTAGATAGCATTTTATCAAACATATTGTATTGACAGAGTTGTAATTAAATTAATAATATTCATTTTTCTAAATTTCTTCCTGAATATTTTGGATGAAACAAAATTCCTCTAAGTGAAAGAATAGCACATGTAATTTATATTCAGATAAGTCTTGGCAAAGCTTTTTTGGTGTACTTCCCAGAAATTGAGGTGGGGGAAATGATTCTAATAACCAGATAAAAAATCCCTTTGCACGTTAGGAGATTTCTAATTCTTTCCTTCCAATAAATTGAGTTGTTAGATGGTAATTATGTTTCTTATGATAGGTCTTTATATGACATTTTTTGCTTTTCAACTCAGAAGGAGTTCAAGGAGTTGAGTGGCATTGCTTTAAAATTCTTCCCTTGCTATCTACTTAGTTATGAGAACAAAGTTTCTCAGTACATATGTATAACAATGAAAAATAAAAATATAATTAATTGCATATATTCCTATAACTTAGTCTATAAATAAGTAACATTTACCTATGGATGAGATAATTAATTGGCAAAAAGTGTCATTTGCCTTAAAGAGAAGAACTTTCAATAAAATGTTAGTTTTTATGTTTAATAGTTACTTAACAAATTTTAAAATATATTTATGTTTTGGTTATAAGTTTTTAATATATGAAAATTGTTTTAGTTCATTGTATATTAATAATAATTATAATGGCAACTAATCTGGAAGACAAATTTCAACACTCAGAGCCTTATGCTCAAAGAAAATACAAAAATTACATTAAACTTCAGTTTATATACATGTTTGTTGCAGAGAAATGTGTGAAGGTGATAAATAAAAAACTTGTGAATACAAAAATATGTTATAAAATTCAGTTGTCAGGGAGAGTAAGTGTACTGGAAGTATAAGTTCACGTAGAAGGAAAATGATAAAATTTCAATTTAGGAAGCGCTTTTAAATGTATTTTTAATGATGGTAGATACCAAATTTATATAGTATTAAAATTCATTGCTTAACAGCTATAAACTGAATGTTTTCATTCTCTTAAAATTCATAAGCTGAAATTTAGTTCTCAGTGTAATGACATTAGAAGGTGGGGTCTAATCACTTTGAGAAGTGATTACGTCATGAGGGTGGAACTTAATGAGTGGGATCAGTGTCCTTATAAAAGAGACCCCAGAGAGTTCCCTTGTCCTTCCCTTATGTGAGGACACAGCAAGTAAATGGCCATCTCTGAACCAGGAAGTGGGCTCCCACCGAACACCAAATCTGCCAATGCCTTGATCTTGGACTTCCTGGCTGCCATAACTGTGGGAAATAAATGCTGTTGTTTATCAGCCTCCTGGTCTGTAGTATTCTGTTATAACATTACCAATGGCCTCTGGCAGTTACATTTTCTAAAAAGTGATATATCAAAATGTATTATGTGTCAAAAAGTACTGTGTATCATATTTCAACATAAATTTGAAATTTAGATGTTACCTTAAAAAATATGTGAAGGTTACATAGGTTTTCAAAATTCTTCTTAAGGAGGGGGTGCCTAGGTGGCTCAGTCAGTTAAGCCCCCAACTCTTGATTTCAGCTCAGGTCATGATCTCATGGTTCATGGGATTGAGCCTCTTGTCAGGCTCTGTGCTGACAATGCAGAGCCTGCTTGGGATTCTCTCTCCTCCTCTCTTTCTGTCCCTCCCCTGCTCATGCTCCCTCTCTCAAAATAAAAGAATAAACTTTGAAAAATATGTATATATAAAATTAAAAAATTGACTACATAGAACCATGAAGAAATATATTAACTGAGTGTTAAACATAAAACTAAAGTAGGAAAATAACAATAAATATAAGATAGGGTAGCTATCAAAACACAAGTTATCTAAGATATTTAGGAGAATAATAGGGATATTGAATAGTTTTAGACTTTCAGTTAAATATCTAGCTTAAGATTTTAAGAGTAATCTCTCAGAGAATAGAAATTGAGAGTACAAGTATATCTTCCAAACAGTGACTGAGAAAAGTGTCATTAAAAAAAAAAATTCATTCCAAAAGAAGTCAAGGAGAAAAAACAAGTAACATTAACTACACACACACACACACACACACACACACACACACACACACACACGAATGATTAGGGGATAGCAATAATTCCAAATATACCAGTAATAATATTAAATGTAAGTGCACTAAACTCTCCAGTTGAAAGGCCAAGATTGTCAACCAGATAAGAGGTGTTAGAAGAGAATTATCTAAAATATAAGTGATGTAGTTTGAAGTGTTGGGGTTTGGAGCCAACAGCCAAGAAATAATTCTTGAGATGTCTTGGGTGCAAAAAGGCAGTTTTATTAAAGTACGGGGACAGGACCCATGGGCAGAAAGAGCTACACTGGGATTGTGATGAGCAATTGATTATATACTTGGGAGTTGGGGAAGGTAAAGACAAGGGAAGTTTCTGAAAGGATTTTCATAAGCTAAAGAAGACTCAAGGATCCTGGAGGCCTAGCTGTTGTCAAGCTAAGGTTGTTTGCCCCTCTAGCAAACATTAACATTAAAACAGTTGGGAGTTCCTGGAAGAATGTTATACTCTACCTGCCTCAAGTATTTTTCAATGGGCTGTAGGTTATAAGGAAATTTAATTTTATCTACATTTCCTTTTCCCTTTGTTCCCCACATCAAAAGGATATAGTAACATCCAAAGTAAAAGGACAGAAGAAAGTTTATTAAACCAGTCTTGATGCAGATACATTAGTATTAGAAAAAATACTTTGAGGAAAAGTTATTATTTATAGATAAGAAGAGACACTATAAAATGATAAACAGTTAAAATTCACTGAGTGATAGCCAATTCTAAATTATGTGTACTTAACAATTAGGTCTCAAATATACAAAGGTCAAAATTACCGGATTTATCTGAAGACAATCCAACATTGGAGTATTTTAAAACTCATCTCAAAAACTGATCAAGACAAAAAATTAGTAAAAATATAGAAGATTTTACTTTAAAAATACAGTTAATAAGCTTGATCTCATGAACATCCCTCCAGTGAGAATACACATTCTTCTTAAATATCTATTAACCATTTTTAGTAACTTGCCAATTAATAGGCCACAAAGCAACTCTCAAAGCAATCAGTATGGATATATTTTGAAGATTTAGAAGACAGATTTTTTGGGGGGAGAGATTAGATATAAGTAATAAGAAAAATAGAGGTATCAAGGGTAACTGCTCAATTTTGGTTTAATTTGGTTTAAGAAGTGAAGGATCATGCCATTAACTGAGACTGAATATAAGGCAGAATACAGGTATGGGGTTGAGAGTCTGGTATAGAAATATTAGAAATCCTTGGGGCACTTGAGTGGCTCAGTCAATTAAGTGTCTGACTCTTAATTTTGGCTCAGGTCATGATCTCACGGTTCATGGGATCGAGCCCTGCATCGGCTGTGTGCTTACAGTGTGAAGCCTGCTTGGGATTCTCTCTTTATTTCTCTCTCCCACCCCCCCCCCCCCCGCCGCTCTGTCTCTGTCTGTCTCTGTCTGTCTCTGCCCCTCCCTCACTCCATCTCTCTTTAAATAAATAAATATAAAAAAAAGGAATCCAAAGTTTTATGTTCACCAAGTTAGATTGAAGATATCTATTGGATATAAAAATGAAGATGGCAAGTAGGCCCTTCTGGAAAGAAATCAAGTTTGCAATGTAGATTAGAAAATCATTAGCATAACAATGGTATTTTAACCACAAGGTAAAGTACCTAAAGGTGTCTGTTGACTGGAGAGAGGAACTAACACTAAACCAGGGAGAACTCCAAAATTAGAGATCAAGTAGGAAGAAGTGATCAATGGATCCGTTAGATAAGAAGAGAGGAGTAGCCATTGGATTTGGCAACATGGAAACTATCATTGTCCTTAATGAAATGTCTTCATGGAATGGTGTGAAGGAAGTCTGTTTGGAATGGACTGGGCGGAAAATGTAAGCTAAGGAAGTGAAATGGCAACATAGAAGACTCTTTTCAGAAGTTCATCTCTGAAGGAAAGTGGAGAGATGGGAGGGTTTTTTAAGACAGGATATATGAAAGCACGTTGTTAAATTGATGGGTGTGATGTGATATAAAGAGGTATTGGTAATGATACACGTAAGAGGAGGTAACTTTAGGGACAGTGTCTTCAAGGAGCTGAGAGAGGACAGGGCCCAGAGCATAAGAGGAATGCAGACTTCTGTGGGAGCGACGTCACCATAGTGATAAGTGGGAGGCAAAGCATGGGTACAAATGAAGGTTGCTGGAGAGAAGATGAGAAAGGTCTGATTTTATTCCAACCATTTTCTCAAGGAGCTATGAGGTAAAGTTATAAGCTGCTAGTTGAGATGTGGAGGCAGTGAGATAGGAATGCTGAGGAAAGACAAGAAGGTGTGAAGTAGTTGAACATGCCAGACTAGTAGGACCGCTAGGCAGTGTGGTGTATCCTCTAGAGTGTTGTAATCTTGGATTGAATGTGAAACCAGTCAGCATGGTCTCAGGCGTTTCTCAGCGACAATGAGCTGCTTGAGTACAGGTGTGGAATTGGTAATTAGTTGGGTTGAACCAGGGTTAGACTTAAGCCTGATGAGTGCAATGACAGGAGAGGACAGAGGACTTAAAGGTGTTTGGAAGGAAATGACTAGACTGTTGCATGGCCTTCAAACTCGTGTGCTTGCATAGTCCTTCAAAAAGAAGTTTTTTTAAGTTTATTTATTTATTTATTTATTTTGAGAGAGGGAGAGAGAGAAAGTGCAAGCAGGGCAGAGGGGGGGAGAGAGAGATCAAGAGTTAGATGCTCAATTGACTGAGCTACCCAGCCCCCCCTTTCTTTTTCAGAGTTTATTTATTTATTTTGAGAGAGAGAGTAGTCAATTTTTTTCTAGTTTTACTCACATAGTTTAACAATTTCTTTGTTCATAATTCTTCCATTTCAGTTTTCCTTTTCAAAGCTAATTTTCTTATGTATGAATGTATGGGTTCAAGTGCATCTTTCAAAAAGATATGTTGAAGCCCTAACCCATAGTACCTGAGAATGTGACCTCATTTGGAAATAAGTTTGTTGCAGATGTGATTAAGATTTAAGATGAGGTCATACTAGAGTAGGGGGGGCCCTTAATCCAGCATGTCTGGTGTCCTTATAAGAAAGGTAGAAACAGCGTAAATTGCAGAACGTTAATTTAAGACAGGGGTAAGCAAACTGATTCTGTAAGTGGCCAAACAGTACCTCTTTTAAGTTTTTGGGGGGGGTTATATGCCATAAAAGTTTCTGTGACAACTCTTCAACTGTGCTGTCTGGGTCTAAAGCAGCCACAGACAGTGTGTAACACATAGGCCTGGCTGTGTTCCAGTAAAACTCCATTTTCAAAAGTAGGCCATGGGGCAGATTCAGACAACTTCTGATGTAATACATGACCCATGACCCATGAGAAGCGTGATGCTGTATTGAGAGGTAGTTGAATCATGAAGCTATTAAAATTTATTGTTTTATCTTATACCTTATAAGATACCTTATATCTTTTACCCGTTTATGATTTCATAACATGATATATTGGTCATTTATAATATTGATTCACTGAGTTGTACAGATCTTTCAAATGCTGGCATATTTCACCATAAAATATTATATTTGTTAATATCACTACTATCTCATCAGAAAAGTCTTTGAGCATTGGAAAGCTGTCAAGCTCACACTTGTAGATACAATTTGTCTAAAATTCTAATTTTTGCTTTGAAGCTTGAATTTTATCATGGGAGCAAAACTGTCAGTTATTTTCCTTGAAGTGATAATCTTTACTTGGTGCATTGTTAAGAAAATGTCTGCCAAATACCCAAGTCTAGAGAAACATGATTCTTCACTGATTCAAGTAAAATGATATTCTCTCAAAAAAGTGGCTAATTCAGGTCACAACTCAGCCTTACAAGTGCTTTTCCTTGAGACATTTATAGTTCAGTATGCAGTAAAAGTGCTTTTTGCATACTACCCCTTTAATCAAACAGAATATTAAAAAGATGTATATTAAAGGGATGATATTTAATAAAATTAATAATCTGTATTGCCTTGTAACAGACATTTAAAGTGAAACTCTTTTCTGGCTTTTTCCCCCCTGCCAGTGAATGGCAGTGACGTACAATGTGTATTATACTAGTACAATAACATAACATTAAAACTGGTACATTTTACTGGTTACAGTTTGAGCCACTGCTTTGCGTTGTGCTAAGCCACCAAGAGTTCTATTCACTATTGCTTTTGCACCATTGATGCAAAATAACACAAGGAAAAGGCAAATAATGTCTTAGTATTATTATAAAAATAGTTTGAGTTTTTGAATACCCTCAAAGTGTCTCAGAGACCCTTAGCTTTCCTTGGCCTTTATGGGGAGTACCACTGTCCTAAGGCATTGGCTAGATGGCAATTTCTCCTGAAAAAGTCTTCTCACTAGATTTAACCTTGATCTTTACCCCCCATCTCCATACCCTCCCCTCCCCTTCCCATTCTCGCTTCCCCATCCAAACTCCCGACATCTCTCACTACTAATGCCTTTTAACCATTAGAGTCAGCACTTGTAATTTTTTTCTTTCAAAAGATGGTGTTCTGACTTTTTGGTTTTGTGGAAATGTTTAGAAAACAGATTTATTTTAAATATTGAAAGTTTGTTTCATGCAGATGATAGAAATTACTTTAAAATAATTTATGCTGGGGGAACCTGGGTGACTCAGACAGTTAAGTGTCTGACTCTTGATTTCAGCACAGGTCATTATATTTGTGTCATTATATTTGTGGGATCCAGCTGCGAGTGGGGCTCCCTGCTGGGCATGGAGCCTGCTTAAGAGTCTCTCTCTCTCTCTCTCTCTCTCTCTCTCTCTCTCTCTCTCTCTCTCTCTCCCTCCCTCTCCCTCTGCCCCTCCCCACTTACACTTGCATGTGTACTCTCTCTCAGAAATAAAAATAATAAAATATAAGAATTTATTTTTAAAAATAACATACTCCAACTTAACTACAATGCAGGACTGCCATATCCTTGTTATAGCTGGCAAATTTTCTACAGTACAAGACATGCTAGTAAGTCATGAAATTATGGGGCGCCTGGCTGGCTCAGTCAGTTAAGCGTCCGACTTCAGCTCAGGTCATAATCTCACGGTTCATGAGTTCGAGCCCCGCGTCAGGCTCTGTGCTGATGGCTCAGAGCCTGGAGCCTGCTTCAGATTCTGTGCCTCTCTCTCTCTGCCCCTCCCCCACTCATATTCTGTCTCTCTCTCTCTCTCAAAAATAAATAAAAACATTTAAAAAAGTTAAAAAAAAAGAAATTAAAAGTAAGATTTTTTTTTCCCTTATTGAGTGCTATTTATGTGTTATTAGCCCACCTCTTACGGGATAATTGACAAGTATCAGTTCATCAGAAGTGGATCCATGTTCAAGTTGTGATGCTTTAGCTCAGCAGAATAGAATTAGTAGGCTAGATGGTACTCAGAGGCCCCTCTAATTTTTTGATGTCTTTTTTCTCATATTGGTTGAAATCTCCACGTCACATTGTTCGTCATGGTTTGCACTGGCTGCTGAATTTTCTGTGTCCCTGAATTCACTTTGTGCTGACAGTTTTCAGGGTAGATCAAGATTTTTCCCCTGACTTTTGTTTGATGCGTCAGAACCTCAGGCAGAACCTGTAGAAGTACCCTGCCTAGTGGTGAGGTTGGAATTAACATCTGCTGGGTCATTCTGTTGCACTGATCCCCCTGTTGTTCTAAGGGTCTGTGCTGCTACTTCTAAATTAGGGCTTTCATTTGCCTCTGCAGCTTAGTTGCCTTTGACATTTGGGGTTTAACCACTGATATCCCAGTGACCATTTATGCAGACCATTTGTCTACCTACATTCACACAAATTACAGTGGGGGGGCATTGGTGAAACTAATGAAACTCAGAAAATGTCGACTGAAAAGATTCTTTAAAACAAATTTTCTTTGCAAAGAAATCCTTCTTGCTGTTTTGTGGGGCCTGAAACATGATTTGGAGATCCCTCTAGGGAAAAATACACCAAGTCACAAAAGCGATCTAAGTTAAAATGAGAAAAATAAATCACAACAAATTATGGAAGGCTCAAAGATTCAGAGATCTCTTTAGGCAGCTCACCAACAATGAGCACATGGGAATGCTTCCTGGTTGGAAGCTGGCTTGCGCTCCCTTCTAGGGTGCTATAGCCCAGCGTCTGTGGCCTTCACAGCGCTGTGCAAGAGAGGTCCCTGAAGGGTCAGCTTCATTACCTTCACAGTACGTACATCTCTATGTTAGGAGGACTTTCTGTTCCAGACATGGCCGCCTCTCAAATCCTGCACTAGAGCATGGCTGTTTTTCAAGCGACCTTAAGTCATGCAAAGCAGAGGCCTGAAATGTGACAAAGACAGTTTGGTTGTTTCCTTTCATTAAGCTGTGTCATATTTTAAATGACATTTAAAAGCTCTACTTATTCTGAAATTGTATTATATTTCATATTATTAGACATGAAAACATCCCAAAGGGCACCAAATGCCATCTTTGTCTATAGGAAAGAATAGCTATTACTAAACGGAAATGCTACAAATTTCACAAACTTAATTCATGATTCCCATTAATTTTTTAAAGAGGTCTGCCTCTCAGGAAGGCCATTTTAGAGGCAACGTTTTAGTGAGCTCTACTGGAGAGCAAGTAATTCATTATCCCAAAGATCATGTTTCTTATATTAATAGATTTACATGCTAATAAAAGGGCAAGTCCCAGGCATATGTTTTATGGTGAAAGTAAAACTTTGGAAGCATGAAATTAGAGTGGTTTTAGTTAAAACAACAGTAAAAATCCTTAAGGATAATCATCTAAAATATGCAGGAATGCAGTGTCTTATAAGTGATTTCTTTTTCTTTCTATCTGCTGAGGTCACTTAGTGACATCCTGTCTTCTTCACTGTATCACTGACTTGAGTAAAAATAAGAAAATGGCAGGGGGGGGGGGAAGGCTACAGAAACATTTGCAAAAAGTTACATTTTATAAATATTAGAGATAATAGATTAGTCATTCATAAAGAGTGAGTGCATCTATAGTTAATTATCTTTTGTAACATTAAACATTTGAAAAAAGTTACATTTTATAAATATTAGAGATAATAGATTAGTCATTCATAAAGAGTGAGTGCATCTATAATTAATTATCTTTTGTAACATTAAACATTTTAAAAAAGTTACATTTTATAAATATTAGAGATAATAGATTAGTCATTCATAAAGAGTGAGTGCATCTATAGTTAATCATCTTTTGTAACATTAGAGCGATAAGGTGGCTTTTGCATGTGGTTCTCATTATTTGGATAGAACTAGAATATTCTGATCATATGATCATTGAATCATTCATTTGATTTATTCATTTTATTTATATGTTATGGAAAATCATTACAAATATCTCATCAATTGAGTGATTCATCAGTTTGATTTTGCAGTGGTTTTTTGGGTTTTTGTGGGGGTTTTTTAAGATGTTTATTTATTTTGAGAGAGAGAAAATGCTTCCAAGCCCATGAACCCAAGTGGGAGAGGGGCAGAAAGAGAGGGAGAGAGAGAATCGCAAGCAGGCTCTACACTCTCAGCACAGAGCCCATTGTGGGGCTTGATCCCAGGAACCACGAGATCATGACCTGAGCTGAAATCAAGAGTCAGATACTCAACCAGCTGAGCCACCCAGGTGCCCCGATTTTGTAGTAGTTTAAATCAACTTTACCGAGAGATGAAACCTCTGTGTGCATCTTTTGAAGAAGTGTATTTGAGAGACACATACTTTGTAATTCAGTGTAGATAATGACAGAATCATAAGGCTCAGACTTGAACTTCAGGATTGAAGTTCATCTGTGCAACCTTGTGCTTTGGGTTCTTAAATTTCCTACATAGATAATATGCCTTTTTTTTTTTTTTTAAGTAGTAGACAGAGTGTTTGTATCCTACTTAATAATAATATTTGCAATTAGCAGAATATGTTTTATATTTAACATAAATTATAATTACAATGCCATGGTTTAATTAAATTCTACAAATATTTATTATCTATTGTAAGTGCAGCGCTTTATTAGGCCATGACAAAAGTCAGTAGGGTTACAGACTGAAAGATTGGGATAGATCTCTCAGAAGGGGTAAGACACATTCTAGTGAAACAGGCATAATGTCAATCTTTTTGGTCCCATCCCAGCCATCAGTGCTAAAGGAGGAGACCTAAGAGGATAAAGTTCATCTAGGGAAGGTTTAGAAAGAGTGGGACTCATCTAATGACATTGGGGGAGGGGGAGTTATATGTGGGTAGGTGCGGAGTAAAGAGAAGCAGTATTTTAGATGGAAAAAACAGCATGGGCAAAGTGTGGACCAAACTTATCTATTTCCTTAGGAGAGATAAAAAAGATTGTTCCTTTTGTAGTGGGAAATTATTAAGCAACCCTTCAGTCTTTTCTTTTCCAGTTTAAATAATCCCAAATTCTCCAGCCTTTTGTTCTACACCTATTTTCTAATCCTTGGCCCTTTCTGAGGTTCTCCAAATTCTCTACGTCACTCATGAGCCCTTTGACCTAGTGGGTGGAGTCTCAGTCCGAGATTCAAGGGTCTGACTTCCCATTCTTTCAGTTGTGTGGTCTTGGCCAGGTCCTTCCTGGGCCTCAGTTTCCATTTATAATTTAAGGCACTGGGTTCTGGTCTCTTTATTTCCCTCCATCTTAAAATCCCGCATCTTAAACTGTGAAGCTAGTATTCAATGTAAGGTTCTAGCCATGTGGAATAAGTTTTAGGGTTAATTTCCAATCTCCTTCATCCTGTATTTCTCTTTAGATGTTCCGATAGCATAATTACCTTTAAAAACCCCGAGTCCAGGAAAAAGTTTGATACCTACATAGACACTGGGTTTCCTTGTCCTAGACTTTATCAATAAAAATGCCATTTGTATAAAATAACCTTAAGTACCAATTCACCCTAAGCATGGAGAAAATTTATTTTCTTTATGGGATAATGACACTTGCTTTTGTTTAAACAATTTATGCTCATTATAAAGAATTCAAACTATGAAAAAAGTGAAAGAAAATAATACCATTTAGAAGAGCCATTATAACGTTGGGTGATCATCATCCCAGACCTAACGAAGTATTTTCAGAATACATTACACAGACACATAGCTACCAAAGATAGCTGGAAGTGAAAAGAACTTATATTAACGTCTTAGTAGTTCATTTTATGATGCAGAGCTATTTTTTTTTAAACACATTTTTTTTCTCCCTGTCCCATCTCTTTCCTCCATGGCTGTGCTTCTTGAAGGAGTCCATACCAAAGACCCATTCCTCACAACATAGAAACCTAACTTTGCTTCTGTCGTTGAAACTTAACCTGCCAAGGAAAACAATGACATCCATGTTGATAAAGCTAATGAAAGCTCTCTAGTTCATTTGTTTGTTTGACCATTGATTAGCATTTTTTTTTTTTTTTGCAGCTTTACTGAGATATAACTGACATGTAACATTGTATTAGTTTAAGGTATATAACATAATGATTTGATACAGGTCATATTGCAATACGGTATTGGTATCTATGTAGTCACATTGCTATGCATTACATCCCCAGAACTTACTTATCTTATAACTGGACATTTGTACCTTTTTACCACTTTAACCCATTTCTCCCATCAAATTTCATTTTTTGAGCATAGATATCCAGTTTTCCCAGCACCATTTATATAAGAAACTATCTTTTCCCCATTGAGTATTCTTGTCTTCTTCATCAATTATTAGTTGACCATAAATACTTGGATTTATTTCTGGACTCTTGCTTTTCTGTTCCATTGGTCTACATACCTGTTTTTATGTTAACTCACGAACACAAGATATTTTTCCATTTCCATTTATTTGTGTCTTCTTCAATTTCCTTAATCAATGTATTATAGTTTTCTGTGTACAGATCTTCCATTTCCTTAGTTAAATTTATTTCTAAGTATTTTATTGTTTTTGCTGCTGTTGTAAATGGTATTGTTTTCTTTATTCTTTTTCAGATGGTTCATTGATAGTGTATAAAAGTGCAACTGATTTTTGTATGTTGATTTTATGTCCTGCAACTTTATTGAATGTGTGTATTAATTCGCATGTTTTTTTGGATGGAATCTTTAGGATTTTCTAAATGTAATATTATAATATCTACAAACAGAGATAATTTTACTTCTTTCTTACTGATTTGGGTACCTTTACTTCTTTTTCTTGCCTAATTGCTCTGGCACAGAGTGACTGAATGATTTAAAAAAAAAAACAAAAAAACAAGACCCAACTACATGCTGCCTATAAGAGGCTCAATTCAGCTTTAAAGACACATATAGGCTCAAAGTAAAGGGATGGAAAGAGATATTCCACGCAAATTAAAACCAAAAGAAAGTGAGGATGGCTATATTTATATATTTAAATTCACATACTTTGTCTTTATATACTTATATAAAGTCAATAGAGACTTTTAGTCAAAAACTGTAACAAGAGACAAAGTTCGTTACATGATGATGAAGTGTTCCTTCTTGGTGAATTGAATACATATACAATTGTAAATGTATATGAACTCAGCATTGGAGCTCCTAGATATATTAAGCAAATACTAACAGGTCTAAAGGAAGAAGTAGACAACAATACAATAGTAGAACTTTAATCCCCTAGTTTCAACAATAGATGGGTCATCCACATAGAAAAGCAATGGGGAAACATTGGATATGAGCTACATGTTAGAACAAATGGACCTTACAGACATCCACAGAACATTCCATCTGACAACATCAGAATACACGTTCTTCTCAAGTGCATATGGAACATTCTCCGGGATAGGTTACATATTAAGTCACAATACAAATCTTAACAAATTTAAAAAGATTGAAGTCATACCAAGTATCTTTTATGTCCACAATGGTATGAAACTAGAAATCAATAACGGGAGAAAACCTGTAAAATTCACAAATATGTTGAAATTATGCCACACACTCCTGAACAACCAGTGGGCCAAAGGAGAAATGAAAAATGAAATTTAAAAAAATCTGAAAACAAATCAAAATGGAAACACAAAATACCAAAACTTACGATATGCTACTAAAGTAGTTCTAAGAGGGAAGTTTATAATGATAATTGCCTATATTTACAAAAAAAAAAGAAGGATCTCAAATAAATAACCCAATTTTATACCTCAAGGAACTAGAAAAAGAACAAATTAGCCCCAAGTTAATAGAAAGGAGATAATAAAGATCAGAGAAGTAAATGAAACAAAAGAGAAACAATAACAAAGATTAATAATTAGTTGGTTTTTTGAAAAGATAAGCAAAATTGGCAAACCTCTGCTAGATTTACCAAGAAGGAAAAAGGAGGTAAATAAATAAAATTAGAAATGGAAGAGTAGACAACTGATACTACGAAATACAAAAGCATCATGAGAGACTACTAAGAATAATTATATGCCAACAAACTGGACAACCTAGAAGAATGGATAAATTCCTACATTTACTATTCCTATTAACTTACGATACGAATCATGAAGAAATAGAAAATCTGAGCAGACTGATAACGAGTAAAGAGGCTAAATCAGTAATCAAAAACCTCCCAACAAAGAAAAGCCCAGGAGCAGATGGCTTCCACAGTGCATTTTATCAGATATTTCAAGAATAAGTGGTGCCAGTCATTCTCAAACTGAGCCAGGTATTATTTATTGGTTATTTTTCAGTTCCACTATCTTCTATACTTTGCCTCATATTTGAGGAGCCAGAAACCTAAGAATTTCACATAGAGTTCTGGATGCAATTGATATTCTATCAAACGAAGGCACTTATATGTGTTTGTGAGGTGAAAGGGAGGGAGAGCCATTCTCCCTCCAGACACAGTGGTGATTGACACGTGGCCCTTGGTGGATGTGCTCAGTGACTGGGCTTTACATTTCATTACTGCTTTGGTGGTTGCACAGCATCTGTGATGTTGACATCTGTTGGAGCCACCTGGCTTCTGGGTAGCAGCAACAGCAGCTTTCCTACTTCCTAATGGTAGTTGCAGTGGTACACCTAAAAGCTTACTGTTTGTGTCAGTCATTCCTCTAGTCTTTGTAATTATTTTGCAGGCATCTTGTTTCCTTTACTAGATACCTTTATGCTTGATATACCTTATGTGGTTTCTCTTTCCTGAACTGAATCTTGACTGACAGATCCTATTTTGTTGCAGGGCCTATTTTGTTTGTTCCTTTCTTATATTATCTTATTTAATTCTCCTTTTAAAATCCTAAGTAAAAAATTTTACTCTCATTTTACAGATGAGTAAGCAGAGGTTTAAACTGCTGCTAAGAGTTAGAGGCAAGGAAAAAAAATAACAACAAACTCCCAGCAGCCAGTTTGTAGGTGCTCTATCTTCTACCTCAACTACGTGTAAAATATCAGAATCAGCCCAGCAAGCCATAAATCTGAAAATCTTCATAGATTACTTCCTCTTCCTCCCTATTCCCCTCTCTCATCTCTTAAAACACTAAACCTATTAATTTTCTCTATGAGATCTCTCTGCATTCAGTCCCTTTTTCATCCTATTTCACTGCCTTGGCTTGGGCCCTAATCATCTGTCTTCTGGATTATTGTAGTTTAGCTTCCTCACTAGAAAGTCTGCCACTATTCTAATCTCATATAATCCATATCTCATACTCCTGTGTGGAATCAGAGTTTTAAAACAACACTTTGTTAATCCTCTGCCTAAAATCCTTCGGTGTCTCTCCATGACATTGGATGTGTCCAGACCGCTCAGCCAGCGAGAATAGCCCATTGTGTTCCAGCCCCTCTGTAGGTCCCTCCTGCCTCACTGCTGCCTATCTATTCTTTTTTGGCCCCCAGTCTACACTACCTTCTCCTTGTCTGTCTCCCCAGCCACAGTAGAGAAGTGGCAATGTCTTCTTTATTTTCATACTCATCTTTGAGCTGACACAATGCCTGGCACTTTATAGGGACCCAACAAATATTTACTAAAAATAATGAATGAAGGAAAAACACACCATTGGTGGAAACCAGATAATTTTGCAAACTTTTGTCAAAAATCCAGGAAGAGGCTGAAAGAAATTTATCCCAGGCTAGACATTATAATGAATTCATTAGAATAATGGAGAAACAAAGGTGTTGTAGTCTACTCTACCAAAGCTTGTTCTGGTTAACTTCTTTGGCAAAACTCTTCTCTTTCTGCATTTTTTTAAGCTTGTTTTTTCTTTCTTTCCCTAGCTTCTGACCTATAAAGTACTCTAAATGCTATGTTGTGGAGGGTTGCATTGGGATACTACTGGCCGCAGATTGTTCTCTGACTACATCCCTCCTTTCTGAATCATTCTTGAAGACATTTTCTCTATCTTCTACTTATTTTTCCCCATTGTACAGCAGTAAGGAAAATTAAATTGTCTTTTTCTGCAAAGCACAAGCCAATTATATATATGCTCTATCAGAATAAATGCCATCTCTCCCTTCGTTAACCTTAGATAACATAGAGTATTGTAACCTATTAAAGTATTTGTTTAAGGGGCACCTGGGTGGCTAAGTTGGTTAAGCGTCCAACTGGCTCAGGTCATGATCTCATGGTTCATGTGTTGGAGCCCTGTGTCAGGCTCTGTGCTGACAGCTCAGAGCCTGGAGCCTGCTTCAGATTCTGTGTCTCCCTCTCTCTCTGTCCCTCCCCCTTCGCATCTCTGTCTTTCAAAAATAACTAAACATTTTAAAAATTAATTAAAAAAAATAAAGTGTTTAATAGGTAGGGCATTTGGAAAGAGGGACGGTTCAAAAAATGAGACAAAATAATGCTTGAAATGATATAAGTGAACTATATACAGGAGCCATGAGTCAAACTCACAAAGATATTTCTCACCATGGTTAATGTTTCAAACCTGGGTACTGGAGTCAGATGCCTGAGCTTCAATCCCATTGCTGGAAATCTGGTTTTCTCCTTTGTAAAATAATGGCACCTGCCTCATAAGAGTGTTACACAGATTAAAGATGATAGTGCAAATAAAGTGCTTAGCATAGTATATGATAAAGCAAGAAGTCAATAAATGTTAGCTATCATTAGTGTTGTTACTTGAGCTTATATGTGTTAGCAATGTGTTTGTGAATACTAAAGACCCACAACAGGAATGGCTTAAACAAAATAGAAGCTTATTTCTCTTTCGCATTGAAATCTCCAAGTGTAAAATCAAGAGCTGGTCCTCAAAGTCTTCAGGAACCCAGTCCTTCCAGTTCATTACCCCATCATTCCTAAGGTGGGACCTTTTGCCTCATGATCCACGATGGTACCAAAAGCTCCAGCCATGTTCTCAGCAGCAGGATAAAGGAAATAATAAAGAAAAAAGGGCAAAATAGTGGCATGTCCTATTAGCTGTATTTTAAAGAAATGTCTCAGGAGATGCCTGAGGTAATTTTGTCCATAATAAATGTAGGACTGACTTTCATTATCATACAACCCCATTTCAAGTTTTTTTTCACACTGCTTTTTTTTTTAATGAAATTTATTGTCAAATTGGTTTCCATACAACACCCAGTGCTCAGCCCAACAGGTGCCCTCCTCAATGCCCATCACCCACTTTCCCCTCCGTCCCACCCCCCATCAACCCTCAGTTTATTCTCAGATTTTAAGACTCACTTATGATTTGGCTCCCTCCCTCTTGAACTTCTTTTTTTTCTGTCCCCTCCCCCATGGTCTTCTGTTAAGTTTCTCAGGATCCACATAAGAGTGAAAACATATGGTATCTGTCTTTCTCTGCCTGACTTATTTCACTTAGCATAACACTCTCCAGTTCCATCCACGTTGCTACAAAAGGCCATATTTCATTCTTTCTCATTGCCAAGTAGTATTCCACTGTGTATATAAACCACAATTTCTTTATCCATTCATCAGTTAATGGACATTTAGGCTCTTTCCATAATTTGGCTATTGTTGAAAGTGCTGCTGTAAACATTGAGGTACAAGTGCCCCTTTGCATCAGCACTCCTGTATCCCTTGGGTAAATTCCTAGCAGTGCTATTGCTGGGTCATAGGGTAGATCTATTTTGAATGTTTTGAGGAACCTCCACATTGTTTTCCAGAGAGGCTGCACCAGTTTGCATTCCCACCAACAGTGCAAGAGGGTTCCCATTTCTCCACATGCTCTCCAGCATCTATGGTCTCCTGATTTGTTCATTTTAGCCACTCTGACTGGTGTGAGGTGATATCTCAGTGTGGTTTTGATTTGTATTTCCCTGATGAGAAGTGACGTTGAGCATCTTTTCATGTGCCTGTTGACCATCTGGATGTCTTCTTTATTTTATTTTATTTTATTTATTTATTTATTTTTTTAATTTTTTTTGACATTTATTTATTTTTGAGACAGAGAGAGACAGAGCATGAAGGGGGAAGGGGCAGAGAGAGAAGGAGACACAGAATCGGAAGCAGGCTCCAGGCTCTGAGCCATCAGCCCAGAGCCTGACGCGGGGCTCGAACTCACGGACCGTGAGATCGTGACCTGAGCTGAAGTCGGATGCTTAACCTACTGCGCCACCCAGGCGCCCCAGGATGTCTTCTTTAGAAAAGTGTCTATTCATGTTTTCTGCCCATTTCTTCACTGGATTATTTGTTTTTCCGGTGTGGAATTTTTTAAAAATGTTTTATTTATTTATTTTTGAGAGAGAGAGTGCATGAGAGTGAGCAGGGGAGGGGTAGAGACAGAAAGAGAGAGAGAAAGACTTGCAAGAGAATCTTTCAGCGCAAGCCTGATGCAGGGCTTGAACTCACAAACCATGAGATCATTACCTGAGCCAAATCAAGAGTTGGACGCTTAAGTGACTGAGCCACTCAGCAATCCCCCATTTCAAATTTTCAATTTTCAAGCATTACAGGAGTTATAGCCTATGGTCTACTATGGCTTACTGTGATTATGAAATCTTTTTCTGTTATAGTTCAACAGTACTGATTAACTAAAACACAGACCAGTATTACTGAATTGAATATCATTCCATGTTTTGCATGAGGCTGCCTTTGAAACATTGTCTCAGTATTATGGATATACCAGGATTGTTCAGATTTTATTTTTTTTTTAAGTTTATTCATTTATTTTGAGACAGGGAGCGTGAGCAGGGGAGGGGGAGAGAGAGAATTCCAAGCAGGCTCCATGCTGTCAATACAGAGCCCAATGTGGGGCTTGATTCCACAACTGTGAGATCATGACCTGAGCTGAAATCAAGAGCCTGATGCTCAACTGACTGAGCAACCCAAACCCTCCAGAATTGTTCAGATTTTAAAGTCTACACTCCAAAATATGATTTTCCCTCCCCTTTGTGAGTCAATGTGAAGTTAAGCCCATAGGGCAAGGTTTACACTGTAGGCTGGTTGTATAACAAATGCTTTCATCAAGAGTACTCTGGAGCAGAAGTGGCCAGAAAGGGAGTGTGACAGAAAACAAGGTGATGTGGCAGGAATATTAGCTTTGTTCCAAGATTCATATGAATAATAGATGCAATGTAATGCAGAATAAAATAGTGGTAAAAAAAAAATTTAAAAACCACTGAAATGATAGCACCTCAAGGTCACACATCACACTGAGGTTGTATAAGTAGGATGAATCAGGGCCATAAAGAAGTCTGAGGTGTGGTTTCTGTGTTCTCCTTCTCTTTCAGTGACTGTTACTTGGCAGCTAATCATTAACACAAGGGGTAGGTAGGATCACCCCTTGTAAATAAGCCAATAATTGGTCTGTGGCATATTATCGTTTGTAACTGATCAGCATGCTACATCTAGGGACATCTTACTCAATACTTTTAATTATAATAAAACCTCTTCCAATTCAGATTTGTAATTCCTTGTGCTGCTGCCTTTGCATGGCAATCCAGAGACCATGTCTTATAGGGTCAAGGCAATACTAGGTGTATTTGGAAACTAGATGAGATTTTTTAAGAGCATAATTGGGCAAATTTTCAGAAGCAAATATATTAGTACTATTTGAACTAAATATAAGCCCTAGCAATGACTAGGATACAGGAACACAAAATAACCTTAAAAACAGCAAAATCATGTTCTTGAGTTATTTCTTTTTTTTAATTTAAAAAATTTTCTTAATATTTATTTATTTTTGAGGAAGAGAAAGAGAGAGAGTGAGAGGGGTAGGGGCAGAGAGAGAGGGAGATACAGAATCTGAAGCAGGCTCCAGGCTCTAAGCTGTCAGCACAGAGCCTGATGTGGGGCTCAAACTCACAAACATGAGATCATGACCTGAGCCTCAGTCGGATGCTTAACCGACTGAGCCACCCAGGTGCCCCATTTAAAAAATTTTTTTAATGTTTTTATTTTTGAGAGAGAGGGAGAGACAGAACTTGAGTGGAGGTGGGGCAGAGAGAGAAGGAGACACAGAATCTGAAGCATCTCCAGTCTCTGAGCAGTCAGCACAGAGCCCAACATGGGGTTCGAATTCACGAACCATGAGATCATGACCTGAGCCGAAGCTGGTCGCTTAACCAACTGAGCCACCCAGGCGTCCTGAGATACTTCTTTTAAATCACTTCTGTCCTAACAGCTATAAGAAATGGGTTGGTGGCAATGGACAGGGTAACAGTTTTCAGACGATAAGACTCACTACCCTTCTGGTTCATTCATTAGAGAAGCAAGAGTAAGTGGACATTGCTTTTTCTTATCTAACGTTTAATGAGTATTAATGGGCTTCTTTTGAGTATCTAACGTAACAAACTATAAAATATATAGATGACACTTCACTGTGACAGATACTTTTAATTACCTATAAAACATCTCCTTCCTTCATGCCGCCAGAACCCAGATTTTGTTAGGGGTAGGAACATTCACCTAAATCTATGCTTATAAAGCCTCTTTTGCAGTTGGAAGTGTGTTGTAGTTATGGTCAATGAAACAAAGTTGGAATTTGACTGAAGCAAGTGTGGAATCTGACTGAGTTGTCTAAGAAAACATTTGTCCTCCTGATAAAAATAGACAGATGCAGCTAGCATCGCTCTCTATTCCATTCTGCCCTTTTCCTTCCTTGAAGGCTTGATATCTGAAGCTGCAACAGCTATCTTGCAGCTTTGAGGTGAAAGCCCAGAGAACCACCGAGTCTGGCTCTGATGTCCTTGGGTACTGACCGTGCCAGCAGCCTACTGCCTCCAAACTTCTCATGGGTGAATCCCACTTACCTTCGTCACTGGAATGGGATTTTCTGTTACTTAGTCACGTACCATCCCTAATCAAAGTGCACACCTAGTCAAAACCCAAGCACATATGGAATTTGTTGCTAACTGCCAAGAAAAATGTAGAGTAGAATTTTTCAATGGCTTATGAATACGTTGAAAGGAAGACACAACCTTATTTTTAAAGCTAGGCTGGTATTCAGCGTTTTGGGGGTTGAATTTATTTATGCTGGTTATTCTGCATTTACCACCCCTTGGATACATTCTCAATCCCCTCAGGCATCCTCTGTGTCCTAAGAGGCTGACCTATGAACTGCATCTCCTGACCTTCTGGCTTCTGTTTGGAAACAACCAGTGGGAAGCACCAGTAGGAGTGTGGAGGTTGGGTGGTAATAACAGGTAATATCTTTTTTTTTTTCTTTAATGTTTATTTATTTTTGAGAGAGAGAGAGAGAGAGACAGAGTGCAAACTGGAGGGGCAGAGAGTGAGGGAGACACAGAATCCTAAGCAGGCTCCAGGCTCTGAGCTGTCAGCATAGAGCCCGATGCGGGACTCTGAACTCACAAGCTGTGAGATCATGACCTGAACCGAACTCAGATGCTAAACCGACTGAGCCACCCAGGCGCCCCAGCTAACTCAAGAACTAGATTTTCCTTTTTAGAATAACTATTTTGTGTTTCTGAATCCAATGACTAGAGTTAACTGAAGTTTAATACTAAAATATTTGCTTCTCAAAGTTAGCCCATTATGCTGTTAACTTGAATGTGGAGGAGGTGCAGAGAGAGAGAGAGAGAGAGAGAGAGAGAGAGAGAGAATCTGAAGCAGGCTGTAGGCTCAGAGCTGGCAGCACAGAGCCTGGTGCGGGGCTAGAACTCACAAACCATCAGATCATGACCTGAGCCAAAGTAGGACACTTAACCAACTGTATATTTAGTTCTGAAACCTACCTAATTGTGCATCAACTCTGTAAGACTGTGATTTACTGATTGTCTTGCAAAAGCAGCAGAACTAGGATATAGTGGTCTGAATCAGTCAAGATTTTAAAAGCAAATAGAAATACTGAATGAAATGTGGTAAGTAGTGGGAGAGTGAAGTTAGGCCATGTCTTCCCTTCTCTCTCCTGGCAAAGTCTGGATTCTTTGACCATGTTTCCTCGTGTAGGCTTTCCCACAACTCAGTTCTGGGTTCCCCACATGGCTTACCTTCCCTTGACCCTCAGATGTAAGGGTGGTAACCATGCCTCTGTGGCTAGTTTCTAGAGGCATCAATACCTTAGGTCTGTTGCTTATCTTGGCCCACATTTTAATGAACGCTCCTTAAACCACCTGCGTTGGATTCTGTGTTTTTCTCAGGACTCTGTCTGATACACTATTCATTTACCTGAATTTCTAAACTGATGTTAATTTATTTGACAAAACCCATCAACCATCTTTTAAAAAATTGTCTGGATTTGACCTGTGACCCAGTACATTCAACTGAAATTTTGTTGATTTGTGTGGCTGCCATGAGCAATGTAACCAATGAATACCAATGAACTCATTAGGGGCAACCTTAACATTTGGTAATTCATTCGTATTCCATTCTATTTTATGGCCATGATGAACAATCAAAGACATTTCAACTTTATTTCAACTGCAAAGATATGTTGCCTGGGGTTAGGTATTCTGATCTAATGCAATATTTGCAAAGCCATTTTATAATTATTTGTAAGTTAATCCTAATAACCTTCCTGTGAACAGGGTCAA
This sequence comes from Panthera tigris, assembly GCF_018350195.1. NCBI lineage: Eukaryota > Metazoa > Chordata > Mammalia > Carnivora > Felidae > Panthera > Panthera tigris. The sequence goes on along the minus strand of NC_056660.1, from coordinate 15,238,952 downwards.
TATTATTATAATCCTTATTTTAGAACTCTGTTTTCCAAGCAAGAAGAATGATTTGCCCCAGGTTATACCACATGCTGGTTAAATTAGGTCTAGAACCACAGAGTTTCTCAGCCTTATTCTTGAGGTTACTGCTTTAGCTTCTCACCAAAAAGTAATGTACATCTAATTTTAAAGCACAGCATATTCCTTATCTGTGCCTCACTGACAGTAATCCACCATATTTAGTATGTATTGATTGTTTCTGATTGCTCTGATAATGCCAAGGAATAATTGTGTGCACCACTGAATGCACCACTGAAAAGACAGAGGGACGGAGGTATCTGAGCTAGGGGTGGAATTTTCCAAAACATCTGTCAGTCTAACTGTACTCTCTAAGAGAGGGGTGTCCTGTCTCCACACTTCCTCGCCTTGCCATCTCCTTCCACCTGAGCTGGCAATCACTTTCATGCTTCGGCTTTTTCTTTTTTGCAGTTACGTCCAAATCTCTAAGTAATATGCCTGCACTTATATATCTTGATTTTTACATCTTAGATTTTTCTCTATTGACTCTCCTTTCTGGGAGATGAAGGTTTAGTTCTTCCAGTTCCCCTCTGACTACTTCTTCTGTTCCTTTCTTTGCAAAATAGCTACCTCATATTTTTTGATTCCATCTTTCTGAAGACATGGCTTCTATTGTCTTATTCCAACATGGACTGGTTACTTGCTCAGGCTGTACTAGGCTTGGCCCCCACTTCACTAGCATTGTGGAGATTCCCTTTGCCCTTGTAGGATGCCTTATTTCCTGGAGTCCGTGTTGGTTTCTACTCACTTGTCCTTTTTGGGGGGGGGGCATGCAGGGGGGTCCGTTCTATCATTTTGTAGGACCATATCCTTCAGTTGTTTCCTGAGTAAGGGCACATGGTAATAAAATATTTTATACATCAGTTGATTAAAGTTTTTTGGGGCATAGAATTCTGGAAGGGAATATTTCCCCCTTAGTTTTTAAAGGCAGGCACCACTGTCTTCTAGCCTCCAGTGTTGCCATTGAAAAATCTGATATCAGTATGATTCCCACTGCTTTGTATGTTTCCTGTTCTTTTTTTTTTTTTTCTGGAAAGCATTAGAATTTTCTCTTGGAGCCCAATATTTGGAAGTTTTACAATGCTGTGTCTTGATTTGGTCTCTATTAATTCATTGTGAGTAGCAAATGATATGCGAATTTATATTCTGTGGGAAAATTTTTGAATTTGTCTTCATTCTGTTAATCTTTTCTGGAACTTTTATTGTTTGCACAGGCTCTAGTTGTTGTTATCCTTTCTTTCCTATTTCCCTTCTCTTGATTTTGTTCTATTTCTTGGAGAGTTTCAGAATTTTATTTTTCACTCCTTCTAGACAAATTTTTCATTCCTACTATCATTTAAAATTTTTTTAATGTTTTTTTAAATTTATTTTTGAGAGAGAGAAAGACAGCCTACGAGTGGGAAGGAGCAGAGAGAGAGACACACACAGAATCCAAACCAGCTCCAGGCTCTGAGCTGTCAGCACAGAACCCAACGCAGAGCTTGAACTCATGAACCGTGAGATCAGGACCTGAGCCGAAGTCAGACGCTCAACTGACTCAGCCACCCAGGCACCCCTAAAATTTTTAAGAACTCTCTCTCTGCATTTATTTTTTATTAAAATTTTGCTTTTAGTTCTCTGAATACTACCTTCTGTTCTTATTTCATCAATTCAATCTCTTAATGTCTCTGAGATATTAATGACAAACTTTCTTTTTAAATTACCTTCACTTTGTGTTGTATCTTCTGCGTACCTTCTTCCCCCTATTTATTTGCTTTACATCTCAAACATCCAAATCTCAAAAATTTGACTCTCTGGTCATATTTAAGAATGAGGTTATCCAGTTGTCAGTTGGAAGTTCTAAGTACAAGGTCAGGGTTTGTGTCCTGTTAGGCTTGACTCCAGGGTTTGGGTGATCTTGCTGGTCCCCTTTCACTGGGAACCCTCCATCCTTGTCCCTTGGACTGGTCAGATTCTTCCTGGAGAACTATCTTCTACTCTTCTACCTGAGGGGCATGGGCCTGGCTCCTGGTGGTCCAGGAGGCCTATCGAGGATATGAGCTGGGAGGGGATCTTGCCATTTAATACACTTTCACTTTCACCTAATTTCTATTCTCACTGTGACAACCCCACCCACTGTCCTGTGTCCCCAGTCCAGAAAAGCACCCTTTCCAGAGAGTAAAGCTCTAGTCTTTGGCCAAGCTGCTTCTTAAATATTATTTTAATCGGTTTTGCCATTTTCAGCCCCACTTTTGCCCTTCTTTTTAGAGATAGCTTGTATTGCCAATTCCTGATTTGTTCTGGGGTTCTGTGGTACAAATCACATTGCTTCTTAGTTTCCCTTTTGCTAGCATAGATTTCAGCTGTCTAAGGTCTCAAGTATCAGTTACTTCTCCATTTGCTTTTTAGCTTTCACATCTTCATAACTGTTCCTCAGCTTTGATGCTCTTTGCCCTGTGGTTTGTGTCATTAGCTGTCATTACTGGGAAATAAAGAGGTAACAGACATGAAAGCCTCTGTTAAATCCGACTTCTTAAGCCAGTTTAGCCCTTGGTTTTATTCCCCAGCACCTGACCTTTAGTAGATACCCAGTAAATGTCTATTGGGTGAATAAGTGAGAACTGCTTGTAGAGAGGAAACCTCAAGTTGTGTCCACGTTCCTGCTTAGCTGTGCATTGTAGTTTCCAAAGACACTGCCAGATGTGAAGGTGAAACTCTGTGTGCCAAGAACATACAGATTTACCCCAAGAGCAAACATTTCTGAGTTTGGGGATGAATCTTTGTGTCTCAGGCCTATCCTGAAAAGTATGGCAGTGTCTCCAAAAGTGGGCAGCTCTGGCTGTTTAGAAGTCCATTCCCTCTACATCTGTGATTTCATCTTGGAACTGAAATTTAGATATGCTCTGATGGGTACAGCTTTTGACTCCTGAGACTAGGTCTTTGAAATACCAGGAAAGCAGTGTGAATTTTCCTCTATAATTTTGAAGGTAAAAATTTCACATTTTTTAAAAACCCTAAGTCAAGACTAATCTTCTTCAAGCCCCCATCCCACCAGGTTACCAGCAAATTCCATCTCAGTTATAATGGAGACCCCTTCTTTTATGTCTAGGTGGACAGGGGTTTCAGGATCTAGGAAAGAGCCTCTCTCACTTCTTACTGTATTGTGTCCAAGCCCACATGGTTCAAGAGGGTGGGCAGCTCTGCTCCTCTGGGCCAAGGCCAAGCACTGGGTCCTCAGTCACACCTCTATGGCCATAGCAGCCTGTAAACCTTGCACGGCATTCCCGATCTACCCCATTGGAAGTTCTGGCATCTGCTAGTGTCGCTACAAGGGAGTGGAAGGACTTGCCAACTCTTCCTCCTCCGATTTTCTTTTCCAGTATGGGGGCAGAAGGAACTCGTGAAATCTCCCTCAGTTCTCCCTGCTTCCTGTGACATCTCCCAGTGTCCTCTCTTCCTTCAGAATTATCCCTGCAAAATGTCTCATAGATTAGAAACCTGATGTTGGTCTTTCTTCAGGAGAATGAGGAGAAATGAGACTGTAAAACTAGTTGGGTTGGTTGGATTGGGGTTTTTTCTTATTGGCTGGCCTAGAAAAAAACAGTATTCTCAGGAATGATCAAAACTGATGGATGATTAGAGTGAAGATTTTGAGCCCAATTGAGAGTTTGTGTCTATAGGAAATCCTTTTGGCTACACTGAGGTCTGCTTACTTTTCGTAAGGTCTGATTGATCAGTGCCCCTCCTCCTAGCATGGAGATACATCTCACGGAAAGATTTCTGTGATTTTTCTTTTGTTCTTTTTAAATTATGTTCTAGCCAGTTCCCAGAGAATAAAACACTGAGGGCTATACTAGTTAAAGAAGTTGGATTTGACACAGTCATTAATCTGGTGAAGGCTGAAATGATATAATTACTACTTAGTTTCTTTCTCTGTAGAGTGAATTTTTCTAATTTTCTCTTTCTAGATTAAATTCCTTTCTTGTTTCTTTTTTGTAACTGTCATGAGAGGGATGAAGAAAAGTAAATATTACTGTTAAGCCATGTCTCTAGACTTTGGCTGTGCACTGGAATCACCTGGAAAGTTTACAAAATACCAATCCCTGAAGCTTACCCCGGAAACTCAGATTTACTTAGCCTGGGGTGAAGCCTGGGCAGTGGATTATTAAAAGCTCCTCACTTGATTTAAATATGTAGCAAAGTTTGATAACTACCACCTTAAAGTATATTTATTAAAACTTCCATATATAAAAATAGGTCACTTATTCTACCTTAAGTAAGTCAGCAAGTCAGTAGCAGAAATTTAGGGGATGAGTGTACAATCTCAGTAAAAGTTCTGGGCACAGAAGCGTATTTTACAGTTTGTTTTGCTTTATGAATGTAGCCAGCACAACCCCTGGCATGCCAGAAAGGCGTTGTATGGGAAGGACTTGGAAGCAGTTAGGAAGTAGTTTTACTTTTTCGCACTGCCCCCAAATTTTCTTACCCTTGCCAGTTTTCAAGACAATGTTTGGCTTCTCCAAATGTTTATTTTCCCAGGGTTCAAATTCAGCTCTCGCATATCATAAATGTCCTGGAGAAGGCTGATGGAGGCGGAGATTTTCCCAGAAGAAAACAAAAGCCAAATGATGTTCCCGATAGAGGGGGACCAGATTTAAATGCATCTTCTTAAAGTGCTGACTAACAGTCTTCAACTGTCTCTCTCTTCCTTCTCAGAACTCACCCCACAGCTCTGGTACTACCTTTGGGAGGATAAATTTGTGTCCATTGATTTCCTCCACAGTGTTCTAAGGATGTATTTGAATTTCTTTACATCCAATTTTCAATTATAAACATGAAGCCCTAAGTTAATTTTAATGACTTGTGCTCTATTTATTCTTTACTATTTTGACCATGAAGTCATGGCTAGATAGAAATTTTCATTTGAAAAAGATAGTAATTTGAGGGCAGCTGGGTGGCTCCATCGGTTAAGCGTCAGACTTTGGCTTAGTCATGATCTCATAGTTCGTGAGTTTGAGCCCCACATTGGGTTCTGCGGTGACAGTGTGGAGCCTGCTGGGGATTCTCTCTCTCCTTCTCTCTCTGTCCCTCCCCTATTCACACTCGCTCTCTGTCTCAAAATAAATAAATAAGCTTTTTTTAAAAAAAAAGGAAAAACATAATCATTTTATTGATAATTGATGTGTATGTAGGACTTGGTCACATTCAAAATTGTCAAAAGAGCTGCCCTACGGAGACCACAAGCTGTCATTTGTAGAACTAGATGTATCAGAGGAGATTGGTAGGAAGTGTTGAGTGTCTTGGCACTAAATCAGGAGACCTGAGCCCCACTGCTGCCATTCTGGTACAGTAATGTGTGTCCTTGGGTAATTCAGCTATGGAACTGTGCTGCTTTTCATTCCCACATAGAACAGATTTCATTATATCATCCCTGCCTATCTTCTATGGTGGTCGTGAAGATTTGTTTTTCAGTACCTTTCCCACCACATCACATTCACTAGGATGTAGGACCAATTTCATTTTTCCAGTGCTTTTGAGTAGGTATTTTACTCTAGATCAGTAGTAGTCCAGCATTGGTCTGTATCAGAATCACCTGGAAGGTTTGTTGAAACAGGTTGTTGGGCCCCATCCTGAGTTTCTGGTTCATTAGATGTGGGGCAGGCCCCAAAATGTGCCTTTCCAAAAAAATTCCTAGGTGATGCTGATGCTGTTGGACAGAAGACCACACTTTAAGACCTGCCAATGTAGACCTTGTTCCCCCATAGGCACGGCACAGCAAACCTCGGTGTTATGGGCCGAATTGTGTTCCCGCCCCAATCTATACGTGCAAGCCTATGTTTGGAGATAGGGAGTTTAAGGAGGTAATTAAGGTTAAATGAGGCCCTAGTGGATCGGGGTCCTAGTCACAACATGAGAGACTGACACCAGGGATGTGCCCACAGAGAGAAAGGCCATGGGAAAAGGTGGCCATCTACAAACTAAGGAGAAGGGCGTCATGATAAACCAAGTCTGCCGACACCTTGATCTTGGACTTCCAGCGTCTAGAACTGTAAGAGAATAAATTTCTGTTGATAAGCTACCTAGTCTGTGATACTTTGTTTTGGCAGCCTGAGCAGACCAGTAAACCTACTTAATGACATTTCTGGTTAAGTGATGACGTATTTTTCTTCTGTTTTCTGCTCTCATCTCTTTCAGCTTCTCCACAGCTGACACACTGATCTCACCTATTTGTGGCTACTGTGCTTCCCCCAGACTCTCCAGTCTTAGTTTTCCTCTTCTGTGCATTGATAGTCTCTCGACTGGGTCTCTATTCCTTTGGCTGCTCCTGGGTGATCCATAACCCTGTGCTATCTTTCGTTTTTGTAGAAAACTGCCTGCCCTGTAGATGGGACACCATGGAACCCCCAATCTTATTCTTGCCCCTCACTGTCTCTTGCTCTCATCACAATCTCTTCGCTCTCTGTACACAACTGAAAACTACCGGGTGACAGAACTAAACTGAATGGTCTAATTTAAGCTAACGTGTCAATAGCTGATAATATGTTACCTGCCCTGGGACTTCCAGATTAATCAATATTTTGTTTCTTACTTCTTGGGTGCCAGACACTGGACTAATTACTGGGCACATATTGGTGAATAAAACACACACTATCTCTGCTTATGTGGAGCTTTCAGTTCTGAGGAATAGGAAAATGAACTTCCTGAAGTGGAATGGGACTAGTAGGTGGAGAAGATGCTCCTTTGAAATGAAAAAATATGATCTCTCTAAATATTAGTAAGAAGAAGGCCAAAGTCTCCTGCTGGCGGTCCTTGAATCTCTTGCCCCTTGTGCCTACCAGGGCCTATTCTGCCACCTTTTTTAGAGGTCTGCTCTTTTTTTTAAAGCTTATTTATTTATTTTTGAGAGAGAGAGTGAGAGAGTGAGCAAACAGGAGAGGAATAGAGAGAGAAGGAGAGAGAGAATCCCAAGCAGGCTCTACACTGTCAGCATGGAGCCTGATGTGGGGCTCAAACCCAAGAACCAAGGGATCATGACCTGAGCTGAAACCAAGAGTCAGACACTTAACTGACTGAGCCACACAGGTGACCCTAGAGTTCTGCTTTAAGCAACTAAATTGTTGGGTGAACTTGATGGCTCCAATCCTAGGGCCTTGGGAAAAAAAATGTGTTATTTATTAAATGCTGACCATGCACGAAAATCTGGCCTAAGAACTTTACATGTATTAAGTGCCCCTGGGTGACTCAGTCAGTTAAGTGTTTGACTTTGGCTCAGGTCATGATCTCACGGTTCGTGAGATTGAGCCCCGAGTCAGCCTCCACACTGGCAGCATGGAGCCTACTTGGGATTCTCTCTCTTCCTGTCTCTCTCTGCTCCTCCCTGATTCACACACACACATGTACTCTCTGTCTGTCTGTCTGTCTGTCTGTCTGTCTCTCTCTCTCAAAATAAATAAATAATTTAAAAAAAAGAGAGAGAGACAGGGGGTACTTGGGGGCCTCAGTCTGTCGAGCATCCCACTTTGGCTCAGGTCATGATCTCACAGATCATGAGTTCAAGCCCTGCATCAGGCTCTGTGCTGATAGTATGGAGCCTGAAGCCTGCTTCAGATTCTGTGTCTCCCTCTCTCTCTGCCCCTCCCCCACTCACACTCTGTCTCTGTCTCTCAAAAACGAATAAACGTTAAAAAAGATTTAAAAAGAGAGAGAAAGAGAGAGAAGGGGAACCATGCACAAAATAGAATGTTTTACTTCCTATAAGTGTTGAAAAAATATAAATGAGCATTCTGACATTTGCCAGATCTCCATCATCTGGGACAATTTGCAATGATTTATACAGCAAGTAATTTAATTGACATGAAGGAAAGCGAACCACACCATGAACACCTAGGGTCACCAATAAACTGACTGTAGACAGTTCGCACTGAGACAGTAGATCCTGACATTTTGAGAGATACAGAACTAACTCTATAAGGAGGGTTTAATAAAATCCTAATTGAATTGAGGTTATGTTACCTGATAGGTGCAATGAATACAAATGAGGTAGGCAAGATGGGATTTTTATTATTGAGAAAAACTGTGCAAATGGAGAGTGTGGAAAGATTACTTTTAATCTGTTCTTTTAAGCAGGTATGTTTAGTGTAGTAGCAATAATCTAACCACCACTTCACCCAGGGATTTAGTTTTTTGTTTTGTTTTGTTTTTAAATGTTTATTTATTTATTTTGAGAGACAGAGCAGGGGAGGGTCATAGAGAGAGAGGGGGAGAGTCCCAAGCAGACTCTGCACTGTCAGTGCAGAGCCCGACACAGGGCTCGATCTCAGGAACGGAGATGACGACCTGAGCCAAAACTAAGAGTTGCATGCTTAACCCACTGAGTCACCCAGGGGCCCCCAGGGATTTAGTTTTAAGGTAGATTGTATTACCAAATAACATCAAAAAGTATTATTTCAGGTACTGAAATATTTAATGAAAAACTAGCTTTGCATCAGAAAAAGTAGTATCTTTAAAGTGAATTTAAAGGTTGTGAATCAGCAATATAGACAGAAAAAAATTAGCACTCATGATCCATTCAGAAACATATTTCTTAGACTTACTGAACAACCACAGCATTCTCCTACTTTTCCTTTCTTTAATATATTCACCTCCCTTTCTCAGTGAGTTTACTGGTTCTTGAACACATATGTTCACGGGTTAAGAGAGGACTGTGGAATCAGAGAACCTGGCTGCAGTTTCACCCCCACCACTGGCTAGCTTTATGACTCTCTGTAGTATCATCTTAGAGCTGCAGCTTCCCTAGCTGTAAAATGGGCCCACGAGAAGAATCTAGCTGCCTCATAGAATTGTTCTGAGAAGAACCGAGTTATTTGTGGAATTCTAAGGATGGAGCCTGGCGAATAAGAAGTACCAAATGCGCGTTAACCCTGCTATTACAGTGAAGAAGATCCAATTTATAGGACCACACACTTTCTCTTTCCCTTTTTTCTATTGCCTTTTGTCTGCCTTCAGGCCATTTCACTGTTAATTAGCACCTCTATCTTATCATGAATGACAGAAATAAAGGAAGGAAATCAAAATAGTCAATTTTGGTGCTAATTACCACCTAGTTAAAAAATAAAAAGGCTGAAGCCATCAGTGAAAATGAGATTTGGGGTTGTCTATAGAATTCAGTTATCTATGTCCTTCCCAGACCCTGCAACGTTCTCCCAGCTTGCCCTTGACAAGGATAATCAAAGGCTGGCTATCCAAACCACTGGCTCCAAACTCTGGGTATACATTAGAAATGTCGGGATGTTTTAAAAAATTCCTTTATCCTGCTCTCATCCCAGATGGTTGTCTTTGGAATCTACATATTATCTTTTTTAGAAGCTCCCAGTGTAATTCTTATGTGTACTTAGGGTTGATTAAAATTGATCTTGGGGGATTTCTGGTGGCTTTAACACTTAGGGAGAGTGATCATTGTGATAAGATTTGAGTATCACAGATGCATTGTGCTTGGTTCTTGATTACATTCCCTGTGGATAGTCACCTGAAAGCTGGTCATCAGCCCCATCTAGCCTCATTCAAGTTCCTGCTCAGACCAGCCTTTTTTTCTGAGGTACAATACCAGCCCCACACCATTCCCACAATCTTCTGCTCTGACCACTGCTAAATTTTTTTTTTTTTAAATCACAACTTTGAAGATTGTTGCCATCACACATCTGAAGTTTTCCCCAGAGTCAGCCTTGCTCTGCCACTTGTTTCCCACTTGAGCTGTTGCAAACTTCCACAACCCTCCAGCTCCCTACCTAGTCCCTGACCTCCAGACTTCTCATTCTCCCTGGATTATCCTACTTCCTACTTGCTGCCTCCGTTCCCATCTACAAATTTACTTACTGTATAATCCTTGCATTCTGGTTTCAAAGGATCTGTCCTTACTCCTGCACAAGGCCAGGCCCCACCGCTTTTCTCCAAATGCCATTGTTCCATCAATTACCTTTTTGGAGCTTATATTTTCAACCTTTTTCTCATCATTGCCTGCCCCCCCCCCCCCATAATCCATTAAAAAAATGGATTTAAGTAAATTTTATCAAACCCAAAAAACTCCCTCGAGCTTGCATTGTCTGTTTACTGCCCCCATCTCTCCTTCCCTTTAACCAAGCTTCTTGAAACGCTAATCTACAGTGACTATATCTACTTCTTGATCTCTGCATTACAGTGTCTATAATCTGCCACTTGTCTGTACCTCCTGACTGAAGTTTCTTCGGTGAAGACCATCAATGAATATCATAATGTCCAACCTGAACAATAATTTTCTGTTGTCTTGTTATTAAATGTCTCTGTAGGCTATTCCCTACTTCTCTAGAATTTTCTACGCTCATGGTTTCTGGGAAGTACCTCTTGCCAATTCTTCTACATTATCTTCTCTTGTTTACTCCCTCTTTCATAGTTCCCGTTTTCCTGGCCATGCCCAATTTCTTGATCTCCCCAAAGTTCCTTTCTCAACTGCTGGACTTCTCTGTTCATGTAGCCTTTTCTCTGTTCATGTAGCCACCTCGTGGCCTGTCTGCTGATGACTCCCAAATGTACATTTTTAGTTTGCTCATCTTTCAGGACTTGGCTTGGCTGTCATTCCCTATAAACATTTCACTGAACATCAGGAATATACGTGTCTTTTCCTCAGGGACGACCTCAATTTAATCACTTACTGAGTTATATCACAATTATCCATTTTGGTGCCCCCTCCCATGGCAAAGAATATGCACTTTGTCTTCTTCATCTTTATAACCACCCCCCCCCCCCATGCACTGTGCCTGACACATTGCAGATGCTCAGTAAATATTTCTGAACTGTTAAGGAGTTGTACAGTTGCTTAATCAGTCAAAAGTCCCCTTTTGAAATTTCAATAAATGTTTAGAATAGTTTTAGGGCACCTAGAAATACAGGTCAAGGTCTCACAATCCCAATATATCAATAGTAGTACAGTTTCATGAAAGTCATCCATGCATTGGAATGATGGGATAGATTATTTTTAAGTTAAAAATAATAGTCATAGGGGTGCCCGGGTGGCCCAGTCAGTTAAGTGTCTGACTTCAGGTCATGATCTCACAGTTTATGAGTTCAAGCCCAGCATGGGCTCTGTGCTGACAGACACCTCAGAGCCTCCAGCCTGTTTCGGATTCTCTGTCTCCCTCTCTCTCCCCCTCTCCCCTACTCACACTCTGTCTTGCTCTCAAAAATAAATAAACATTAAAAAAGTAATAATAATAGTCATAGAATTTCAGATTGAACAGTAAAGATAGTCTATGGCTGTTGCTTAAAAAGAGCAAGGAGGTATAATGTGGTCTTCCAGCTCATTCTGTCAAATATTTGGAGGACATTAGAAGGCTAACACTTGAGAATAAAAAGCAAGGAAGGATACTAAATATGAGGTTCTATTAAATAAAAGACTTTAGAAAATGTGCATAATTTGAATTTTGTTTTACTTTGTTTTTGTCTTCTCCACTGAATCTGCACTGGTTCTGGGAAAGGACATGCACTAGAAAGAACAGAGCTTTTGAAGCCAGATGGTGCTAGGTTCCAATTCAAGCTCCACAATTTGTTAGCTGTGTCCATGACCTCTCCAAGCCTCCGTTTCTTCTTCTGGTACATGAAGATAATAATTCCGACTTTTTTCAGTTGTAAAGGGCATTAAATTGTCAGAATAAGTACAATACTTCAGCACTATAGCTATCATAGAACAGCTCTACAATAAAGAGTAACTTAACATTCTCTCATGTCTATTTTATTTTTTACTTAACATTTTTTTTTTGTTTTTGGTGTAAGGGACAGAATAATTCTTATCACATTACCTAAAATCATTTAGTTTGTTGTTTTAATTTTTAATTAAAAAAATTTTTTAATGTTTATTTGTTTTTGAGAGACAAAGCACAAGCAGGGGAGGGGCAGAGAGATAGAGGGAGACATAGAATCCAAAGCAGGCTCCAGGTTCTGAGCTGTCAGCACAGAGCCCAATGTGGGGCTCAAACCTACGAACCATGAGATCATGACCAGAGCCGAAGTCAGACGCCTAACTGACTGAGCCACCTAGGTGCCCCAGTTCATTGTTCTAATTTTTAAATTTTTTCCCCCAGCTTTATTAAGATACAATTGACATATACAGGACTAAGTTTAAGGTGTACAGCATAAAGATTTGACATACATATTTTGTGAAATGATTACCACAATAAGTTAACATTCGTCACCTGATAGTTACAAAAGAAAAAAAAAGGGGGGATTTTTTTTGTGTGATGAGAACTCTTAGGATCTACTGTCATAACTTTCAAATATACCAGATAGGAATGTTAACTATACTCATGTTTTACATTATATCCCCAGTATAATCACATTCATTTTTTAAGTATATTCTTTTTGTAATGGAAGTATAGTTGACACGCACGTTACATCAGTTTCTGCTGCACAACATGGTGATTTCCAAGTCTATATGCTATACTGTGCTCACCACAAATGTAACTACCATCTATCACCATGCAATGCTATTACAGTACCGTTGACTATATTCCCTGTGCTGTACCCTTTCTAATAACATTATTTTTATGATTATCATAGAAATACATTTTAGAAAATTTAAAAAATACAGAAATATACACTGAAATCATTAAAGCCACTTTCTATTCCCCAAGTGGAGCCACCAGCAGATGGTTGATAGATGAGTCTGGAGTCTGGGAGAGAGCCCTGGGTTGGCTGGATATACAAACCAGGAGTCCTTAGTATGTAGGAATTGAAGCTGGTGGAGTTTGTGAATTAACCCAGGGAGAATATGTTGGTTAAGAGGAAAAGAAAGTCTAGGAAGTAGCCCTAAGAGGAGCCACGTGGGTGAAAAAGATATGTACAAGCCCCAGTCTTCATAAAACTCGGACCTCAATGCAGCTAGATGATGCAAATGTATCACTACAATGGAAGGAAACAAAATTAACTCTAAGCAAGATACTTTCCCCATTTCTACTCTTTCTTTAAGTACCTTTTCCTTCTTTCAGTGGAAACTTACTTCCCTCAGGAGCATTCCATAACCAGGGCCACAGGTCATGGGCAGGCTGGGCTCTACACATTCTGGTAGGGTGGCCCCCCAGGAAGAAGAGTTGCCCTTCTCTAATCACCCAAAGGCACTAGCTGGCAGTGACCCTATCAGTGACCCATTGTTCTTTTACCTTCTTCCCACAGTCAAAACTCAGTATGTTTTTATATATGTTGTTCAAACTTATCCTGGAACACTACCCTAGTCAACATATATCCTCTAAGATTTGTATTTGATGGTTTTCTTAACAGGTAACTCCAGGGAACCCCATCAATACTGAATTCCATGTTGTGCTACAGGGGATGATATCCATATAGAACCAGTGAATGTTTATGAGAAATTAAAGGCTCTGCTCTTTTTAAAAATAATATGTCTGGAGACAACAGGAAAGATTTTTCTTTTTTAAAAAAGTTTTTTTAATGTTTATTTATTTTTGAGACAGGGAGAGACAGAGTGTGGGCAGGGAAGGGGCAGAGAGAGAGGGAGACACAGAATCTGAAGCAGGCTCCAGGTTCCAAGCTGTCAGCACAGAGCCTGATGCTGGGCTTGAACTCAAAAACTGTGAGATCATGACCTGAGCCGAAGTCACACACCCAGTCAACTGGGCCACCCAGGTGCCCCAGGAAAGATTTTTCTTGTTGGGAGATTTTCTGACTGTGGGGGACTCTCTTCCAGACATCTCTGAAAGATGATGCCTAGATGATGCCTACTCAGTTTACCTCAAAAGAACCCTTAGATATCTGAAGACAACTTTGGGGTAGGGATGCCTCAGAAAGGCTGCTCCAGAACCCTCAGCCCCATCTCCATGATCACGGGAAGGCAAGGCCAGAGCAACCACGCTGGTTGCCTGCCTGACAACCCTCTTTCTCTTCCTTACAAAATTCAGATTTTGTCTGAGTGGCCAGCTGTTTTTCTGGGAGTTGAGTCCCATCACTGCACCAGAGCAGTAATAGTTCTTACCAGTGATTGACCAAGGCTTGAGAATGTGATACACAGGAGGGAGAGTTGCACAGGTAGCTTTTGGGAAACTTTTCCTTCTGGATCTTAAAAGGAGACCCAAGGGAGATAAGATTCTTGTTTCTAATTCTGGATGTTGTCATAAGGATGTGGCACCTGAAACCCATCAGAGGATGAGGCTTTTAGACTGGGAATGGTCATGGCTTTTTTTAAATCATTGTATTGCTGTATTAGTCATCTCTGGAGATGATCTACCTTTCCCCAAACACAAACACACACACACACACACACACACACACACACACATTTTGTCATCTAAGATGATAAATTCCACATGGTTTAAGCCAGTTGAGTGGAGACTTTCTGTTACTTGCTGCCAAAAGCATTCCAAATGCCATGGGAAATTAGTGAGCCACCTGAATATGACTGTGGTCTATTCACACCCTCTACTCCCTTAGCTTCTAGAGCTGGAGGGTGTCGTTGCCTTGTTTGACCCGCATGCTTCATCATTTATATCGTACCCACCAGAACAGAGGCCAAGTCCTGGAACACCTCCACTCACTTCTCCCTTTGTGCTCCCTTTCTTTTGTTATAAGTACCTATCAGAGGTTTACGTTATTTAACTATTATTATATTAGGAATAATTTAACATACATTAACATAACCCTCCAGCCTCCAGCACATTTCCCATGCCTCCTGCACAGCCTCTCTTTCTGCAAAAAGTGTAGTTTGGAAGATAGCCTCATTTCCTTTAAATCTTGGTATTTTTATAGGAATAATAACAATGCTGAAGAAGAACATTTTAATATTCAAGGAACACTATTGACTGCTTTTCAATTTATTTTGTATTTTTAAATGTGTATTTATTTATTTTGAGAGAGAGAGAGAGAGAGAACAGGGGAGGGGCAGAGAGAGAGAGGGAGAAAGAGAATCCCAAGCAGGCTCTACACTGTCAGCACAGAGCCTGACATGGGGCTTGAATCCACAAACCATGAGATCATGACCTGAGCCAAAACCAAGAGTTGGAGTTTAACTGAATGAGCCACCCAAGCACCCCTGGACTACTTTTTTATAATATCTGTTTTACAGTGGAGATAGCTGAGTCTCAGAGATATTAAGTACTTTGCTTAAGAGTATATAGCCAGCAAATTGTGAAACCAGAATTGGATACCAGGACTTCTCATTGAAAATCTCAGTCTCTCTTTAATTTAATTATTGAGTTAATACATTTTGAGATAATTTTTCCTTATTCTGACAAACTTGAGTAGGAAGTTTCTTACAATTTTGATACCAGGAAATTAAAATAGCACATTATTTATTTTCTTGTTAACTTATTAGTGCATATATTTAGAGGATCATATATATCCTCTAAAGTTTCATGTCAACTTACAGGAAACACCTAAATTAATTTGAAATATTAACAGTGTTTCTTCTCTTTGGCATCCTTGTAACCACTATGCTTCTTCCCTAAATCTAGGGTGCATAACCATATTTCCATGTCCACTACCTTTAGAGAGGAAGCAAACGCAGCCAGAGTAAGAAAACCATTGGTTATCTTTGAATTTCACATTGTAATTTTTTATGATCCTACAGCAAAAACAATAAATCAAAATAGCAAGTCTTCCTGTACTGAAATTTGTGAAAGATACAGATTTTATTGAAGCTGAGACCTTGAAAGAGATTGGAGATAGAGTTTACACCAAGACCAAGTGTAGGAGATAATGATGATGTGAGAACAGCTGCCCGTCCCTAAAGAGAAACATGTTCAACCAACAGATAAGAAGAATTTAAAGGACAGAACTAGAGTTTAAATGTTGGTGAGCTCCTGAAACTTCCCCCACTTTCTACATCTGCTCAAACAAAAGTTTGGGTTTACATCCCGGATAACATTCTATTTATTTTGAATATTTGTAGAAATATAAATCACCAATAAGCCATAGTGGCCAAAGAAAATTAGCATTAAGTATTTTGTGGAATAGGGGTGCTTGGGTGGTTCAGTCAGTTGACTGTTTGATCTTGGCTCAGGTCATGATCTCACGATTCATGAGGCCAAGCCCCACGTTGGGCTCTGCATTGACAGTGCAGAGCCTTCTTGGGATTCTCTCTCTCCCTCTCTCTGCCTCTCCCCCACTGGTGCTTTCTCTCTCAAAATAAGTAAATAAACTTAAAACCCCTGTTTTATGGAATGTGTGTTTAGGCAAGTGTGTTGTAGAAATGTTGAAATAGTAGCTTTGGCCAAGACAGTATGTTGTCAGATGTTAAAAATCAAAGTGAATTGAAAGTTAGACCACCAGGTAGAACTTGCTAGAAAGATTTATATCAAAATATTTTGCACTATTAAAACCCTCACTCGCCCTGAAGGTATCACAGAGTTGAGCTGTTGGAGATAAAGAGTGATTTTTAATAAGTTTCTCTGGTAAGAGTTGTGGCATTGGTCCTATTCCCCCATCAGAAGAAGTGGAAAGTATGTATCTCTTAGACCTACAGAGGGATCACTTACAGAGCTTGATATGTGTTGCCTAAAACTGAAAGGTCATGGTATAATGATAACTAACTCCCTTCTGAGAAACCTAAAGATAATGATGGGCTAGTTTGCTGATGACAACAGAGCTGAGGAAGTGGTGGCTACCAAAGGATGAGCTTGGACTCCAGGTTTGTCAGAGGAAAGAAAGCATGCGTATTTCTCATGCTCCACTGTGGTTTATTTTAGGTCCTGTGTACTGGGGCCACTTGGAGAAGTGATGGGACGTCAGTGGAAAATAACTAGAGACAGACTGTTAGTGGCCGAGGAGTCAGGATAATTTGGAGAAGAATGTATTACTGGCATTAAATGAAGTGCAGATGAAAACTCTGCAGTGAATGAAGGACTAGGACTCCATGAAGCCACAAAAGCATCCAGAAGAAATACAAACATCAAACATCAGCCAAATTCAAAATGTTAAGGCCGATTTAGAGCACCAGTCAAGAAGGATGTTTTGTGCTCCCCTAATCTTCTTTCTTCCTTCCAACTTGAGAAGGGAAATAGTAGCTAGAAAGAGAGAGGAATCTGGTAACACCTTCTCCCCCAGAACATGATTCAGTGTAGAGAGGGGGAACTGTTGTGACTTGAATGACGTTGGAAGTTTAGATTAATACATGAGTGTGAACTTTCTTTTTTTTTTTTTTTTTAATTTTAACTTGTTTTATTTTTTATTTTTTTAAAATTTACATTCAAATTAGTTAGCATATAGTGCAACAATGATTTCAGGAGTAGATTCCTTAGTGCCCCTTACCCATTTAGCCCATCCCCCCTCCCACAACCCCTCCAGTAACCCTCAGTTTGTTCTCCATATTTGTGAGTCTCTTATGTTTTGTCCCCCTCCCTGTTTTTATATTATTTTTGTTTCCTTTCCCTTATGTTCATCTGTTTTGTCTCTTAAAGTTCTTATATGAGCGAAGTCATATGATATTTGTCTTTCTCCAACTGACTAATTTCGCTTAACATAATACCCTCCAGTTCCATCCACATAGTTGCAAATGGCAAGATTTCATTTTTTTTGATTGCCGAGTAACACTCCATTGTGTGTATATACCACATCTTCTTTATCCATTCATCCATCGATGGACATTGGGGCTCTTTCCATACTTTGGCTATTGTTGATAGTGCTGCTATAAACATGGGGGTGCATGTGTCCCTTTGAAACAGCACATCTGTATCCCTTGGATAAATGCCTAGTAGTGCAATTGCTGGGTCGTAGGGTAGTTCTATTTTTTGTTTTTTGAGGAACCTCCATACATGAGTGTGAACTTTTTAATTGCCAATTTGAAATTTTGTTTTGCCCCTTAGAGGGATTATAGGACTTCGTCATAGGGAAAGTAACCAGAAAGTTGTGAGATTGCAGGAGATTTCATAAGGAAAGAGGGGGAAAAAACTGTCTTTGGTGAATAAAATTAAAGCGACAGTGAGCAGAATTAAGTTGCTTTGTGATTCTATCCACCCAAACATATTTGTTTGAAGCCTAGGGAGCTTCCTGATGATTCAAACAGTATCAATAAGTTATAAAATTTATTCCCAAGAAACTAAAAGTATTAACTGGGCACTGGTAGCAATGCTGCTTATAATAATGTCTATCATTTTGTAAGAGTTGAGACAAACTCATTTGTTTTTGCACCATCATTAGCTGACCTTTCTTCTTTGGAGACTACTGCATATTGTCAGTTTATTGGCTCTTTCTCTCCAGTAGGGGCACAATATTACATATAGTTCTGTGTTCTTACAAAATGAAAATATTTAGGAATGTCTTTTATTTCTTTTCTTGCAATATAATTTGCCATAACATTTCCTTAATTTGTCATATATAATAATTCACCAAAGCAGCTCCAGTCTTCCAATGAAACTCCAGTTTTTCCAATGAAAAATCAATCATTGATCATCAGATTTCATGATACTGAGAATTCCTTTGCCCACCATCATCATTAATTTTTTACAAAAAATTAGAGTCTGAGTGGGAAGGTTTTAGATTGGGGTAGAGACAGTAAGAAATGGTCCATTGTAAATGTTATATATCAGATTAAAGGGTCCCTGGCCTGACGCCAGATGTTTCTAAATAAACCAGATAAAATATGCTGTATTTTTTGCAATAGTCTTATTTTTTTTGATGTATCATTTCTTAGCAATTCTTGAATGTTTATTTTATATAGTCTTTGGAAGGGTGCCTGCCTGGATCAGTTGGAGGAATGTGCAACTCTTGGTCTCGGGGTCATGAGTTCACCCCCATGTTGGGTGTAGAGATAAATAAAAATAAAACTTAAAAAAAATAATGAGGGGAACCTGGGTGGCTCAGTTAGTTAAGCATCCGACTTTAGCTTGGGTCATGATCTCAAAGTTCATGAGTTCGATCCCCAAGTCAGGCTCTGTGCTGACAGTTCAGAGCCTGGAGCCTGCATGGAATTCTCTCTCTCCCTTTCTCTCTCTTCTCTCCCCCCAACTTGCACTCTATCTTTCTCTTTCAAAATAAATAAACATTAAAATAATAATAATATTTAATTATTTATAATAATTTAAAATTATTATTTAATAATAATGTAACATTATTATTATTATTATTATTATTATTATTCAGTCTTTGGAGAAACTGAGGCCTTCCTCAGTTTCTGTTCAACCAGATCTCAGGATAGAGGTAAGCGAACCCACCACTTTGTTGAAGTTTTCAGGAAGGAAGGAAGCAGCTATCTACTTGTGGGTGTCTATTTCTAGTGAAATAGAAATTTCTTTGGCTTATCTCTTTTTTCCATTATCTCTCTTCCCTCCATTCATGCATATAGTTCATAATTGGCTGTATAAGTAAATAATTCGTAATGAATCTAATTCTTATCTTCTCTAAATGCAGTTTCATTAACATTAAAGATTACTGGAGCAGTCTGTCATATCAAATCATTGTACTAATTCAAAACATATTAATTACTCCAGGATTTGTGTTTCTAACTGAAGCACTATGAGACAGAGGCACAGAATCTGGAGAAAGTGAAGAGCAAATTAGAGCATGATGTCAGAGAATGCAGAAAATGAGCTTGGAGCAACTTGTAGTGTCAGAAAGTAAGGAAGCATTGGAAGGAAGGAAGGAAGGCAGGTGGATGGAAGGAAGGAAAAAAGAAAAAACACACAATGATGGTGTATGTAAAAGAGACAGAGGAGCCAATGGAAAGAGCTCCCAGTGGGCAAAGCTAGAACAATTTGAGCAACAAATAAATGGAAGTAGTATTGGATTATTGTTTAAAATATAAAATAAGTCCATATTGATATAAGTGATGAATAAATAAATAGGAGAGAAGAGACATATCTCCATATAGAAGAATTCCAAATAAGTTGTGTAGATACTTTTCCCTCAAGGGGGTAGGGCATAACTCTTGCTCCTTAAATGTGAGCTGCACATAATGACTTCCTTCCAAAGAATATAGTATGGAAAGGGGAGAAAAAAGATGTTCCAATGGAGAAGACTGACAAATGCCACCTCATCCAGATGATCAAAGTCAACATCAACAGTAATGAGTCATTTTTTTTAGTACTATTGTGGTTTCATATCCCTGATATGATATGGTGAAAACAGTACTTTTTCTCCATGGTCTTCCAAAAAACTCGTAAGTCTAATCATGAGGAAAACATCATTCAAATCCCAATTAAGGGACACTTTGTAAAATAACTGACCAGTACTCCTCAAAACTGTCAAGGTCATCAAACATAAGGAAAGTCTAGGGGCGCCTGGGTGGCTTGGTCGGTTAAGCGTCCGACTTCGGCTCAGGTCACGATCTCGCGGTCCGTGAGTTTGAGCCCCACGTCGGGCTCTGTGCTGGCAGCTCAGAGCCTGGAGCCTGTTTCAGATTCTGTCTCCCTCTCTCTCTGCTCCTCCCCTGTTCATGCTCTGTCTCTCTCTGTCTCAAAAATGAATAAAAACGTTAAAAAAAATTTTTTTTTTAAAAATATAAGGAAAGTCTAAGAAACTGTGACAGCCAAGAGGAGCCTATGGAGACATGAGGATTCAATGTAATGTGGGATCCTGGAACACAGAAATGACATTAAGTAAAAACCAAGGAAATCTTTTAATAATAATGAATCAGTATTGATTCATTACTTGTGACAAATATACCATCCGAATGTAAGCTAACAATAGAGGAAACTAGTAGGTGTGGAGTATATGAGAACTCTCTACTATCCTCACAGCTTCTCTGTAAATCTGAAACTATTCTAAAATAAAAAGTTTATTTAAAAACAAACCTGAGCCGGGGCGCCTGGGTGGCGCAGTCGGTTAAGCGTCCGACTTCAGCCAGGTCACGATCTCGCGGTCCGTGAGTTCGAGCCCCGCGTCAGGCTCTGGGCTGATGGCTCGGAGCCTGGAGCCTGTTTCCGATTCTGTGTTTCCCTCTCTCTCCGCCCCTCCCCCCTTCATGCTATGTCTCTCTCTGTCCCAAAAATAAATAAAAAACGTTGAAAAAAAACAAAACAAAACAAAACAAAAAACAAACCTGAGCCTCATGAATGTAAACGGAACTGATGCAGTTCAAGTTACTGGCCCCTAAAGAGGGCAGGCTAGGACCCTAGGAGTGAGTGGTATAGATCCTCAGAAGGAGAGGATTTCAGGTGATCACTGTGGCCAGGGAAGAATAATATGATATGGAAGATCAGAGTAAAGAAATGCTTATGTAATTATGCATTAGAACTACTCTATTCTACATGTCAGAAATATGTCTCCAAGTATACACAAAGAGCAAAGAAAATAGTAAGGCCTCTAAAGGAGCTCTGAATGAAAGCCAGATTGTCAAATTCACTTTAAAGGAATCTTTCTTTAGAGATGTGGCATTATTAGATTCTTTATTTCTTACTTTGAAAAGTCTGGAAGAATGAGTGTCAGGGAAAGGATAAGTAGGGTCTGGTTTCACCATGATGATAATTGAGGTGCCCAAGCGACCGTGTATGGAGCAGAAGACAACATGAAAGGGTGTGCTGGGAAGGAACCGAAGTTGTGCACTTTCTCTGTCTTTTGTTAGTGATCTGGAAGAAGGAAGTTTAAAGAATATGAGGTTTCAGGGGAAGGAGATGGTGAGGGAGACCTCACCAAAAAGCAAATGACAAAGCATGGGTTGTCACATTGCAGAGCCTGCCCAACTCAACTGTCTGTCTCCTACTGACCACCTCTATACAGATCCAGTGGTCACTGAGCCACAGAGTTCTATTCCAGGAGAGGTCAGTACAATTGTCCTAAAAATGCAATTTGCTGCTTATTTCCCTTCTGCCCCCCTGTAACCAAAGTATTTACCTATACATTAAAGTTTCTAAGAAATGGGGAGAGGGAAATGAGATGTTGCTTAAAGGGTACAAAGTTTCAGTTATATAGGATGAATGAGTTGATTGTAGTTAATAATACTGTATTGTATACTTGAAATTTGCTAAAAGGATGGATCTTAAATTTTTTCAACACACACACACAATGATAACTATGTAGAGGTGGGTAATGGATACATTATTTAGCTTGATTGTGATGATCTTCTCAAAATGTATTCATATATAAAAATCTCAAGTTGTAGAGGTGCCTCAGTGGCTCAGCTGGTTGAGCATCCAACTCTTGATTTCAGCCTAAGTCATGATCCCAGGATTATAAGATTGAGCCCTGCATCTGGCTCCGTACTAAGTGTGGAGTCTGCCTAAGACTTTTTCTCTGTGCTTCTGCTCTTCTCCCCTGCTTGCTCTCTCTCTCTCTCTCTAAAGTAATAAATATATAAATAAAAAACAAATAAATAGATATTTTATAATATCACATTGTATACCTTAAACATAAACAATTTTTAATATGTCAAAGATATCTCAAGATATTTCAGTAAAGTTGTTAAAAATAAATCCTCTCAGAAATTATAGAATTAAAAATTATTTAATTTTATTAACCCACCATTTCTCAAACTTATGCAGCCCTGAAATACCCTCCCCTCTCCCCAGTACTATTTTTACTCCTTTTTGAATAGTGTTTGGTACATTGCAATTTACTCCTATTGAATAGTGTTTGGTACATCGCAGTTTAGGACAACTCTTAAAAAGCTATTATTCTACAGATAAAGGTGTAACCACTGTTTGGGCTATAACATGGATCTGGAAAGACTATACCTGTTGGAGTCAGACGGGCAAAATTTCAATGCTGGGTATTTACTAGCTGTGTGACCTTGATCCATTTACTTACTCTAAGTCTCATCTTCCTCATCTGTGAAATGGAATAAATGGAAGGAGAACACCCATTTTGCAAGACTGTTTTAAAAAAATTAGACATATTTGTCAGGCATATGTTATATGGTGCTTCCTGGCACCATAAATGGGAGGCTTTATTTCTTTGAAGTAGAAATTAAAGGCAAGTTTTCATAAAGCAGTGATTTTAAAAGATTGAATTAAAATAGATAGTTGGGTTGTCTTAAAATCTTGCCTTAGCTGTATCCTAAAACAATTAAAATATAGCTTGTATATGGCACCTAAGTAGTAACTCCCATGTCATTTATTATTTGGATATATAAGAGGATGTTCAGTGGAAATGTTCTTTCTGTTTTCTTGGAATTTTAGTTGAAGCCCTAAAGCAGAGAAACTGGGCAAAAGATCCCTATTCTAAATGAAATGGTGAACACACCTAGGCCAAAACTACTCAAAGATATTAGATCTGGTCTGGTAACCATAGAAACTGTCCTCCACCTCAAGCTGCCATCAGCCTATGTGAGAGAAGATGGCTACCAAGGAAAGAGAGCTCTTGGCCTTGAGGGATTAGTGAAGCATTTCTGACCCCCCAAGCCAAGTGATAGGGTCAGAGAGACATGCTCACCAAGAATGGGGCACTGCAAGGAGAGACATTGGCATCTCACTCCTGGCCCTGCACTTCCCAAGCTGCAGACCCTCCCAAGCTCACCAGGTGCCCTGGAGTGGAAGAAGTGGATTGCAGTAGGAAGGTGACATGGGTTTCCCATGGACTAGGGGCATAAACATGAGGACTACTGATTTCTGAGTGGAAAACTCTGACAGTTGGAAGACAGCTAGAGAAGCACTTTAACCCATGGATGTAGGACAAGGAGAGAGCTAGGCTTTCCCCATTTGTTGTGGAAAGATGCAAGAGCTCCTCAAGGACAAAAGAACATGGCAGTTGCCGGCAGTTAGTAGGCTCAAGCCGTCTTGATGGGCCTTGCTCAAAGGGCTGACTGCTGAGCTGAGCACCTGCAATGCTGAGAAGGGTTGGGCTGGGCTGCCAGAGGCTGGAGAGAGAGGTCTCTAAAGGTCTGCTGAAGAGTTTCTTGTCTATGGCAGAGAATGTGAATGTACTGGAGGTATGGAATAGGGATAAGGGCAGGGCGCCAAAGAACTCTAGATGATGCCATGACAAAATCAGCATTTGTGTGCCTGCTGGTGAGAGAGTATGACTGACAACTAGCCAGGAGAGAGCACCAGTGATATTAGCCTTTTGCCTGCTTTTCTCTAACCCCCCTCCCTTTCCTTAATGTGAAAGAGCCAGAAGATTTGATGAAGAAAGAACAAAAAGTTCTTATATCAGCTCTTCCCCATTGTAAAGTTCTCGGCAAGGGTAAGCCCTGAGCTGCTGGGGATAGAGGGGGTTACACTATGAAGTGGCTATGAGGTTCAAGTTTGATGTAAGACGGGATCAGACCTGTTAATATCCAAAAGTCAGGCACTGAATAAGATCCCTGCCCCCCACCCCCTTAAAATAGCTGGAAGTGATTGGAAGGCTGTAGGCTCTACATCCGCTGTCATCAAGGGTGGGAGAAGAGAGGAAATTTGAGAGTGCATATATGAAAGCAGTTTGTGGTTTTACCCCATTGATGTAACCCATTTGAAAAACCTGTAACTGTTATTTTAATAGGATTTCTTTTTTTACTAGAAAAGGCTTTATTGACAGGCCATGGAAAATTTTTCTCTTGCTGCTTTCAGATATGCAACCCCTGGAAGAGATAAATTGAAGCGTTTATGCTTCCTGAACATACAGCCTGCACAACGTTCTTTGGGAAGAAAAGCTTTGCAAACCTTGCTCATAGCAGTGTGGTATAAGTTGTTGGGTTGTGAAGACAGATTTTAGGGAAGGAACCATGAAATTTTCTGGAATATATATATTTTGAAGAGGAAGAGAAAAGAGCATAGCATTTACGTTTAATCTATATACCTGGCAACCTAGCAGTGTGATAGGCACTTTATCTCATTCAATCTTTCCTGCAACCATATAAAGTAATTATTTATACACCCATTTTGAAGATGAGGAGATCAAGTCTCAGGAAGGTGATGGAATTTTCCCAAACTCATCTGGTTAATAAATGTATTTGATTCGATAGCCATTCTGTTTCTACCACATTGCATTACCAAAACTTGGGAAAGAGAATGTTAATTTCATCGTATTTAACTACAAGAGAAGCTAATAACAGATAGTTCCTAAACAGATAGTTAACAAATAATAGCAGAGTTTATTATTAAGAAATCTGGTAAGAGAGAGGAATGTTCCGTTAAAGGAAGAAAAGGAACAACTAAAAGCAATATGATCTTCGGGTAATTTTGGAGGAATGCAGACAGTTGTCTAGAGAGAGATCTCTCACGACTAAATTAAACAGAGCTTAACCTGATGAAGTGGGAATATGGAAAGGTGCCAGCAAGGCTGACCTAAAACAGAGCAATAGGAAAAGAAAAGACACCTGAGAGCAGAAGTTGCCATCCGAAGGGGCACAGCTCTGAGGGTGAGCACCTCTAGGAAGGATGTTACAGGAGCATCGGCTGGAAGACTTGTGGCTTCTCTACCTGTCAGCCAGTGAGCGCACCTGTCCTTGTACAGGTTGACGCAGGAGTGCGTGGTGCAGATCAAGGAAGGAAGTTTGGGAAACTCTCAGACAGGCTGCCTCTGAGCTTGGACAAGCTTTCAGGGCTGTTGCCTTTCCCAAATGGGTCCTTTGTGAAACCCACCCAAGTCAGGGAGGTCACCTGAGGTCACAGTATGGAGAGACTGAAGGAGTATATTTTTTCAAATGAAATTTAAAGAATGTTTACCCTTAAACTGTCCCTGCTCACTTGGTCAAGTATCTCCCAAATAAACCAATGGGTTTTGTTTTGTTTTGTTTTGTTTTGTTTTGTTTTGTTTTGTTTTGTTTTCAGTGCTAAAGGAAACTCCCTTCTACAGCTTGGCAATCAAAAAGACATCCTGGGGCACCTGGGTGGCTCAGTTGGTTAAGCATCTGACTTTGGCTCAGGTCATGATCTTGCAGTTTGTGGATTCAAGCCCCACATTGGGCTCTGTGCTGACAGCTCAGAGCCTGAAGCCTGCTTTGGATTCTGTGTCTCCCTCTCTCTGCCCCTCCCCCACTCTTTCTCTTTCTGTCTCTCAAAAATGTATAAACATAAAAAAATTTTTTTTAATAAATAAAAAATAAAAAGGACATCCTGCCCTCCTCTCATTCCCATATCCAGAGGATCAACAATTTTGAGGTCAATTTAAGGGCCTTCGTGCTTGGGGAATAGCAGAGTTGGGGGTAGTGGGAGTGCTATGAAGTCAATCTTAGAAACTCTCTGAAAGAGATACCAAGGAAAGTTCTCTGCTGGTTCTCTGCTCTCAGTGTGGCCTCCTCTCCTTAACATTCTGCCCTTTCCTCACACCTCTGACAGAGAAGGTCACCACAGAACAGAATCCTGGCCCTTTCTCTCACTGTGCCCAGGCTCCCCCTCCCCCTCCTGCACTGAGTTCCATCACAGGGAAGAAAAACCAGACACATCATCACATAAGAAGCCCAGTACAAACTGTGGCCTTTGACAAGGGCCATGTTTCCTATTGCCACTTGTCAGTCTTGGCTGCTCTGTGCTCTTTCCTCTGAACCAAACTATGACCACTGAAGGCAGAAACCTCATGTTGTCATGGAAAAGAACACAGGCTTGAAGTTACAAACAGGGATTCAAATTTTGCTTTCTTGTAGGCTTGCACAACTTACAGAGTCTCCACAAACTTCAGTTTCTCATCTGTAAAATATGTCACTGCACCATTGGTTTCGCATGTGAGCTGCCTTGATGATGAAATAAGATCATGTCGGGGCGTCTGGGTGGCTCAGTTGGTTAAGCAATCGACTTCGGCTCAGGTCATGATCTCACAGTTGGTGGGTTCAAGCTCCATGTTGGGCTCTGTGCTGACAGCTCAGAGCCTGGAGCCTGCCTCGGATTCTGTGTCTCCCCTCTCTCTACCCCTCCCCTGCTCACGCTCTGTGTCTCTCTGTCTCTCAATTATAAGCAAACGTTAAAAAAATACTTTTTAAAGAAATAAGATCATGTCTGCAGAGTGCTTAAATAATTCTGGTATGTGATAAACACTAACTAGTGCCTTCCTTCCTCCATCATCTCATGTCAGTGCCTTACAGAGCTGCCCAGTGCTCCTGATACCTACGATGTAGGCATTCTGGGGGATGAGCAGAAGCCGGCCACACCAGTGCGCCCATATTTCAAAGTACCTCTCTCATCCTGTTTCTTACAAGCTCTCTTGGTCTGTGCCCTGAATTTCTTTTGTCTGAGCTAATAACAGCAGGATTGAGATGGTAACAGGAGGTATGTTCCTTTGCAAGTGCTATTGTTACCAGTTTTTATTCTTCCTAACATCAGAGCAAACCTGTTTCTGAGAAGGTTCCTTGTGATGAGCTGCCACAGGGCAGGCTGTGACTGGGGGCTTCTTGACAGAATGTTCCCTTGAGTAGAAATGAATGAGTTTGTTTAATGGGTTTGTGAACTTCCCTTCCAAGCCCCAGGCTTCACCAGCAAAGCTTGGCAAAGAATGGGTGGATACCCTGTGGTGCTAGATGACGTTAATATATCTTCTTCAAAAGGTGTGCAAGTTATGTACACAAAATTTTTTAATGGGATTTGGTTTTGTTTTAATGATGGTAATATGATCATATAGTATGATGATGACACTGTATACTATGTGCTTCTGTAATATAAGCAAAACAAAGCATAGCTGGATACTATTTTGAAATACTAATTGATGCATTCTTCTTTTATTCCTTTTACTTCTTATAGCCCTCAAACAGATGTAAGGCCATTTGCTTATTATAAAAGTAAGGCTGAGGCCCTTGCTCTACAAGGAGAGAAAAATACCTATTGTTAACAAAGGGTCAAATTTTTTGCTTTGAGTTCCAAATGAGGTGCATGAAATTCAAAGCCAAAACAATGAATTAAAACCCAAAGCCTTTTGATTCATAATAGTTGTACTTCATTTTTTATTTATTCTTTTTCCAAAGAAAAAAAAAAAGCTGGAGAATTAGAGATTTTCCACCATGATCTCTGAGAGCAGAGAACCAGCGTCTTTCCTACTGAGGGCTGTGTGCCAGGCTGAGGAGAGCAAGAGTGAGGTTTCACCCTTGCCAGAAGAATGTATCAGAAAGCACACCCTCCAGGGTCATTGGTGACAGGAGCAGCAAGGCGTAGCATGACCCCTAGAGCAAGTGAGGCATGAAGACCAGTGGCTACTGCTGGCATCACTCATTCCATCTATTCAAAGAACATTTATAAGGCAACCAGCTATGTGTCAAGACTGTTCTTGGGATGCAACAGGGGCCAAAGCTTCCTGCCCTCGGGGACTTTTTTTTTTTTTATAATTAAAAAAATTTTTTTTGAATGTTTATTTGTTTTTGAAAGAGAGACAGACAGACAGAGCATGAGCAGGGGAGGGGCAGAGAGAGAGAGGGAGACACAGAATCTGTCAGCACAGAGCCCGACACGGGGCTTGAACTTACAAACTCAGATCATGACCTGAGCCGAAGCTGGACGCTTAACCAACTGAGCCACGCAGGCACCCCCCTCAGGGACCTTTTTGAATGAAAGTGAATTCAGTAATAGAGTCCTAAAGAGAGATTTTGTCACATATAAGTTTGTGGACTGATGCGATTGGACACTTAGAGCCATGGCAGACTGTTACATGATTCTAAAAGCTATTTAGCTTTAGTCAAGCCTTTTGAGCAGGTCCCTTTCTTCTAATTTTATAGACAGAAAAAGCTAAAGTAAAGAACTCTAATGCAGGGGTTCTCCAGGTATGAGCCTGCACCACCAGTGGCGGCATGTGGCCATCACCTGGGAGCTTGTTAGAAGTGCAAGTTCTTGGCTCCTCCCCAGATCTGGTAAACCAGGAACTCTGGGGGTGAAGCCAAGGACCTGTGAACAAGTCCTCCAGCTCATTTCTCCATGCGCTGGAGTTCGAGGACTTGCTGTGATAGATAGGGATCACTAATGAGATTGATTAGTTTATCCAGTAAGCATTTACGCAGTTTAAGTTTGGGGTTGGCACTGGGGATGTACAGGCAAACCAGACAAGTTCCCAGCACTCAGGCGGTTGCGCACAGACCTGGATCCACACAGTCGTGCAATTTCAGGGTGACGGAGAATGCTCGGGTACGAGGGTGGCCCAGAGGAGTTGGGGCCTGGCTCTTTTCCACATGCCTCCTTGCAGTAGAGGGCAGTGAGGGCTGGAAAAGATAAAGCTGCTCCTTCCTGAGGTTCAAGTGTGGCAGGGCCTGAGAAGATGTTTTGTGCATCCAAGGCCCAAGTTGCTCCTGGCTTCTAAGCAGGGCTCCCACACCATGCTGTGCTTCAGAACTACATGGTGAGCCTAGAAGTATAAGCTTCTGGTCTCACAGATTCAATATCAGTGGAAATCTATATTTTTTAACAAGCTCCCCAGGTGATTCTTATGCACACTGAAGTTTGTTCTAAAAGATGAAGAATTAATTTGCCAGTGAACTCCTCTGTCTCACTTTTCATTGGTTCTGCTCATTGAGCTATGAGGGAATAGAGAAAATACTTTGCTCTAACTAACTGTCTGGAATCATCCTTCTGGAACTCATATTCTGTAAGACAACTCCAGGGGCAGGGGAGAGGGTGTTTACCCGACAGCAGATGCTCATGGCTCAGGAACCTCACCATGTATTGTGAGGTAGCGAAACTACCACAGTGATGATTGCAACACTCATTTAGCAAACATTTATTGAACACCAGCAGTTCACAATTACTGTCCACTGGCATGCTTTGACCAATGGGAGTTGCCAGTCACCATGACCTTTGCCGTGATCGAACAGAAGATTTAAATGCCATTGCATGGTGTGGCTGAAGCTGGCTGCTGGTACTATGTCTTAGTCTTGGCTTCTTCAGCCAAGATGCCAGAATGAGAAGACACACGGTGCCAAGCCTAGCAGGGCCCGGCTGACCTGAAGAGCACATTTACCATGAATAAGAAATAAATGTTTGTTGTTTAAACTATTGAGATTTTGAGCTTATTTATCCTGCAGCATAATCTAGGGAAAGCTGACTAAAACACCAACTCTGTGTCTGGCTTTGTGCTGGGAAATAGAGATGAATAATACATAATCTCCTCCCTTAAAACACCTGCTGGTTCTTTAAGAGAGATGAGACAGTTATCTTATCCTATTTTATCTTATCCTATCCTCCTCATTCATCCATCCCCTGGCTTCTCCAGAAAGGATTTATTCGGCCTTTACACATAAAATGTAAGTAATAGAATGCAGTGAGGTACATTAGAAGGAGATGAGAAGGAAAAGGGACGAACAGAGGTCAAGGAATGCAACTTATAAAAATGCATTATCTGTGCTTGTGGGGTGGACACAAATTTAATTCTAATCATCTAGAATCCATTTCATAAGAGACCTGATTAGTTTCACAGTTTACAGAACCCATAAGATTAAATGCCAAGCAGTTGCTCCAGAGAGGCATGGTTATGTCTGGTCATTAGACAACATCGAAATTACTCTGAAAGTCCATGGGATTTAAGCCATTAGCATTTGTTCTTGCTGTTGTAATTTACCATTTTCTTTCCCCCAGTATACTATATGTATATCTCCTCAGCTTGATTCGGTTTTAATTTCAAAGAGAAAAATGAACAGAAAGGCAATTTTATTTATTTATTTATTTATTTATTTATTTATTTATTTCTAGCTAGAAGAGGGAGGAAAAGATATGGTGTGGTAAATCTACAAAGCATTCTTTTTGAGTGTAGTGCTTCACTAATATCACAGTGAATTGTAAGTTTTTGCTTGCTTTCCTCCCCACCCCATACCCAGATGCTTTTTCTAGGAGAGGGCCTGTTTTAATTTATTTTGACTTCCTGCCTCAGTGCCTAGAATAAAGAAGTTCAATAGATGTTGAATGGCATGAGTGACTGAGCATTTTTATTGTTGTATAGTGTCCCACTGTGTGTATTATTATATGTCCATTCTATTAATGGACATTTAGGTTGTTTCTCATTTGGGGAAATGACAAACTAAGCTACTATGAGCATACATATGCATACAATATGCATGTATTGTCCTGCACATAAACACATGTATCTCCAGAGAATAAACCTAACATGGAATAACTGGGTTATATTGTCTTTCTATCTTGCAGTTTACTAGATAACACCACTCTGTTTTCCAAAGTGGTGGTTCCCATTTACCTTCCCACCAGCAGTAAATAAGAGTATCTGATGGTCTACATTCACACAAACACAAACATCAAATGTTTTCAGATATTTTTTTGTATTTGCTAATTTCGTAAGTATGTTATGGTGTCCTCTTGTGGTATTAATATGGGTTTGCCTGATTACTGATGAAGTTGAGTACATTTTTATGTAAATGATTACTGAGGATCCTTTCAGGTGAAGAACCGGTTCAAGAATTTTGGATATTTTAAAAAATTGGGTCATCTGTTCTTTCTCTTTTATACAAATCTTTATATACTCTGCATACTAATCCTTTGTCTATTATACATGTTGCAAGAATCTTCTCCTACTCTATGGCTTATCTTTTCAATCCTTTTATGGCCTCTCAATGAGGAAATGTTCTTATGTCAAATTGAGTAGCTTTTCCCCACAATGAGTGATATTTGTGACTTGTATAAGCAACTTCTCCCCATCTCAAAGTCATAGAGATACATCTTATAGTCTCTTCTAAAAAGCTTTATGATTTTTCTTTTCAAATTAGGTGTTTAGTACTATGAATTATTATTAGTAGTATTTTGGGAGATGAGGAGGTAATCTGGTAAGTTTCGAAACAATTCACTTTAGTGAAGCAGCCTAAGAGGATGCCACCATAGAGCTGTGTCAGAGCTACATACATAGTTCTTGCGCAGAGGTAGGTTGGAGGTTGATGACTAAGCTATTATCTTTAGAGTGACTGACAGAGCAAAGGACAGCTGTCACCAACCCCACTGTCCTCAGGTGCTATGGACCAGAAGCAGTACCTTGGTGTGAACACGAATAGGCAAGGGCTGACCTCCTCACATGAGCCTGACCACAGGGGTGGGCAGTGGACTGTAGGTAGTACAGAGTTGTGGTAAATTGAATAATAGCCATAGTCATAATTTGTGACTATGTCACTTTATATTGCAAACGGGACTTTGCAGATGTGAATAAGTTAAGGATCTTGAAATATGGAGATGATCCTGGATTATCCAAGTGGACCTGATGTAATCACACAGGTCCTAAAGAGGGAAGGAGATCAATAGGAGAGAAGCCGCTATGCTACTACTGGTTAGAAGATGGAGGAAAAGACCTCATGTCAACGAATATAGGTAGATTCTACAAGCTTAAAAAAGCAAGAAAACAGATTCTTTCTTAGAGCCTCCAAAGGAGTGCAGCCCTGTGAACATTTTAGACTTCTGACTTATAGAACTACAAGATAATAAATTTGTGTTGTTTTAAGCCACACAGCCCTAGACCTGTCCTATGTCCCATGTGAGTGTCACCCCCAAATCAGCATGCCAGCACCATTCTGGCAGTCCAGTCTTGCAAGATCTCTTAGAAGAAAAAACATATTGACTAGTGGGAAGATCCTGTCACCCCAGGTCCCCGCTTCTGGAATCTGGTCAGCACCAGCTCAGGACAATCATGTAGGCCTGTTGGAGAATACTCCCAAGGGAGAGAAAATGGGACCAGTGCCCACATAAGTCTCTGGGCTAGGATCATCCCACCCTGATGTCTGTTGGCCCCCACTGGTCTCGGGAATTTGTGGGGTTCTTACAAACTTTTGGGGAAGGCACCCCAAACTGTAGGGGCACTCTGAGGATCTTGCTTGCCTGGTCTAAGGGTGGTATAGCACACAATAAATGATCCCTACTATCCTCAGTAGGAACTCACTGCAGGTTTTAGGCCAGGATGTGACATGATACATTAGAAAGATCGCCTTGGCTTCTATGTGGAGAACAGCCCTAGACCCAGCAAGGATGGAAACAGAGAAACCACATAAAAAAGGCACGGTTATGAATGTAAGCTGGTGCAGCCACTCTGGAAAACAGTATGAAGGTTCCTCAAAAAACTAAAAGTACAACTACCCCACGACCCAGCAATTGCACTACTAGGCATGTATCCAAGCGATACAGATGTGCTGTTTCAAAGGGACACATGCACCCCCATGTTTATAGCAGCACTATCAACAATAGCCAAAGTATGGAAAGAGCCCAAATGTCCATCGATGGATGAATGGATAAAGAAGATGTGGTATACACACACAATGGAGTATTACTCAGCAGTCAAACAGAATGAAATTTTGCCATTTGCAACTACGTGGATGGAACTGGAGGGTATTATGCTAAGTGAAATCAGTCAGTCAGAGAAAGACAAATATCATATGACTTCACTCATATGAGGACTTTAAGAGACAAAACAGATGAACATAAGGGAAGGGAAACAAAAATAATATAAAAACAAGGAGGGGGACAAAACATAAGAGACTCATAAATATGGAAAACAAACAGAGGGTTACTGGAGGGGTATGGGAGCGGGGGATGGCCTAAATGGGTAAGGGGCACTAAGGAATCTACTGAAATCATTGTTGCACTATATGCTAACTAATTTGGATGTAAATTTAAAAAAAAGATATATATGCTTTAATAATTAAAAAAAAATCAGCACTGTTGCCTTCATCCAGAGGAAACATATAATGACTGTGATTAGAGTGGTAAAGGCAGAGATAGAAAAGGGTGGGAAAAAGAGATCTTTTTGGAAGTGGCAGGTTGCTTGCATTTATTCAGCACTTAGTGCGTTTGTTCTGCCTTGTATTATATCATCAGAAAGTCAGGGTGGATCCAGCAAGCATGGACGATTCAGATCAAGTTAATTTTGAGTCCTTGCTCCACCTCTTACGCTTTATGACTTCAGGCAGGTGACTTCCGTATCTACAAATTATTCCATATAATTATAATTAATCCCTAAGACTTGGGTGAGCGCTAAAGAAGATGAGTATAAGAAATGCCATGGGCGTGGGTGTGACATGCAGGAGGAGTTTAATAAACTACTTTCCCTTCCTATTCACGTTTGTGTGTTCACTAGGTAGCAAAGTATCCAGCAAAGAGATGACTCAGTTATTATTTGCAGAACGGAATTAAATGATACCATTATTTGTTTGGGAAGCTACTGTTCCCTCAGAGCAGTGGTTCCTAACTCTGTTTGGAGCTAGAGAGCTCTTTTGAGTTTTTGATGAAAATTGCACGTAGTCAATATGTGTAAAATTTGAAGTACAATTTCAGTGGGTTCATGACTTCTCTGAAATATATGTATTTACCCTTACTTTAGAGACATGGGACATGCCCATGTCATTATTTTTAAATTATGCACTTGGAAAAAGACCTCAGTTTGAAATAATCATCTATTTAGCTACCTCCATTGGTATTATCCCAATATAAGTCAAGCATTTAACCTGTTTTACCTTTAAATCCCAAAAGTCTATTCAAAAAAATAGAGATGAAGGAACTCAAGATCTATCCAAAATGACATCTGTAGAATTGGCTTTAAAGAAATAACCTTCTGTTGGGGTGCTTGGGTGGCTCAGTCGGTTGGGCATCCAACTTCGGCTCAGGTCATGACCTTGCAGTCTGTGAGTCTGAGCCCCACGTCGGGCTCTGCGCTGACAGCTCAGAGCCTGGAGCCTGCTTCGGATTCTGTCTCCATCTCTCTCTGTCCCTCCCCTGCTCTCGCTGTGTGTGTCTCTCTCTCAAAAATAAAATTAAAACATAAAAAAAATTATAGAAATAACCTTCTGAGATTAGAGTCTGCAGGGCTATTGGCCTGACCTGACCCCTTACAGCTTCGATACTGACCTGAGGTCAGGCCAGGCCCCTTTCTGTGTTCCTTCATAATCAGTGGTGATGGGTGATTTAAAAGTGATTTTCAAAAGCTAAATGTTGAGACAGTTAAAGAGCTTACCAACAGCCTGATGATCTTAGAAGAATAAGCCCAAGTACTGAGATTTCAGACGCAAAAGTGATTTCTGGATGGGTCATTGCAAAAGGATTTACGACGCGACAGCAAAGTCAAGTCCAGCCCTGAAATGGATAAGGCCTTCATCTTCTTAGAGAGCCCAAAATGATTTGGGGCATTAGGGTGAATCTGATTATTTTTATTTGTGTAATTTAAAAATGTATTTGGATTACTCTTGATTTGCTGTAAACAGGTTTTCAGAAAATGATGTTTTTTTCCCACAAATGCAGGAAAAAATATATACGAGATCAGATCTGTGTATGGAATAATGTAGAATTAATTTGCAGCCAACCCACTAGCACCAGTTTCATCACCTGCCTGGCCAGAGGGACTGAGTCAGAGCCCTAGGGGCTGTGGTGGCCAAAGACCCTTTTCCCAGAATGATCTACCTTTTCTTTTCTTTCTTTTTTTTTCCCCCTCCAATCTGTTTCTGCTCTCAGTAATTTTAAAGGACTCTAAACCACTATAATCCTCAGCCTCTTCAGAGAATTTATAGATGTGACTAAAACCTAATCCATTTTGGCATAAAGCTAGAAATTGCTTTGGTGTTGAAATATGTGCAGACACGAGTTTCCTTGAGATCAATGGAGCTCTTCTCTCTCCTCCTTCTTTCAGAATACCTTGCAATGCCCAGAAGTTTATATAAGGGTTTTATACACCTGCACATCATGGTATTAGAGAAGTTAAATGGTGGGAAGACTTAACAGATCATCTGGTCCTTGTATGTGCCAGAATAGCATGGTTTCTTACAACATACTGTCTGGAAATCTATTCTAGCTACAAAAGCCTCAAGCCATCCTGTTAAGTAATTCTATAATAATCTAAAGAAGCTAGGGCATCGTCCTTGACACTGAATGTATACTTTCTCCCCAAAATTTTAATCATACTTTTTTAGGACCCCTTTTTTGTCAGCCTTAATTTATCAATTTTCTTTCTTGATTTCTGAGTCCTTTAAGGACTGTCTTCAAATAACAAAACAAGAGAATTTTTTTTTTCTAGTATAGGAGGCTTAAATAATATACCTTTGAGCCCTCACAGATTTTCTCAGGGTATGAGTCTGCATTCTGTGGTAGTATTTTTGTGTGCTGTCTAGCTTTTACCAGTTTTTTTTTCTGTAATAAATCTCAAGACTTTCATATTTTGAATATGAGAACAAAAATGCTAATATAAATACTTAAAACTTAAGAATTTTAGAGTAGTTTAGAGCAAAAAGAAGACAAATAAATAGGCCAATTTAGAAAATTTTAAAAAATTAATGTTTATTTATTTTTGAAAAAGAGAGAGAGAGAGAGAGCATGAGCAGGGGAGGGGCAGAGAGAGAGGGACACACAGAATCTGAAGCAGGCTCCGGGCTCTGAGCTGTCAGCACAGAGCCCAACACAGGGCGCGAATCCATGAACCATGAGATCATGACCCAAGCTGAAGTCAGACGCTCAACCTACTGAGCCACCCAGGTGCCCCAATTTAGAAAAATTTTTAAATGAATAAGATGATTGATGAAAAAGAATTGAGCCATGTAATCTCTGCGAAGATTGGATTCTGCAAAATATATTTCCTAGATGTGTTCAACCGTAGTCAGTTCTTCCATTATATTCCCCTGTCAGAATTAAATCCTCAAAAATTGTGGGGGGAAAAAGGCAGAGAAAATCCAGAAAACATTTTAAAGTTGTATTTTGCCTTTTATATTAGGATTTCAAATGGTGACCTAAGACAGCAGTGTTGCTTGCCTGTGATGTGGCTGAAGGAGCCTGGCTGAGCGGAGGAGGAGGACTGTACATTTCAAAATGTGTGTGCATTTCAAAATTTATCTCTGACCCACCAGTTGTGCACCCTCTTCCATTATGATGGGCTGTGTGGATTTTTCTCAGCCACAAGAATGTATAGGTTCTTGAGATAGTGAGGGTATTGCAAAAAGAATATCTTTGTGGCTGAAACAAAAAGATTAGGAAAAAAGAAAAAATGTAAAAGGAATTTGTAAACTCAGACTTCAAGCCTTAGCCATGTATTTTACCATTCTGTTCACTGTTTTATAAGACCAAAGATAAAGAAACGAGCCTATTAACTTCATGACCAATAATTGACTTTACTGTGAATTTTCTTGCTTTTTGTAAAATCTATAAAGAGGAAGATTGAGAACTGTATTGGAACGAGAATTGAAAGGTAACTAATTACTGTCGCATCATTATATAAAGAGACCCTTTATTCCAATAGCGGAGTTTTCATTCTATCTGGTATATTTTTAAATCCTCCATAAATATTTTTTAATCCTTTGCTAACAGAAGTTGCCCAAGCTCTATATTTCTTATTAAATGTTGCTTTCTTAAGCCCTGTCCTTTCATCAGTATAGATATTATTTCATAAATTCTAGGATATTTTCTCAGTATACTGGCTTTGGGTGTTAAATATCTCAGTTGGCATTACCCTCTGCTTCCTAGTGGAATGGTATTTCTAATAGGCTAACTAATGGCCAGGAGGGCAATGAAGATGTAGTGAAAAGATTCTGTGATCTGAAATGAGATCTGTTTGCCTTTCTTGTTGGGCACTTGACCTTGAGTCTGTCATTAACCTCCATGAGCCTTTGTTCCCTCCACATCATGGAGATGGTAGCGTTCTGCCTATTGTTGGAAGTTAACAAATAGGGAGGAAATTATCTAGGTCTCAGTTTCTATTTACTAGACAGGATTTCCCCTATTTGGAATCCGTACCACATCACTCAGAAGAGAGGAACCATGTTTCCAACCTCCCTAATATGTCAGATTCCCCCTTTCCATTGCACAGGGCAGCCCACCATGTGATGTTGCAAATTATAGGAAATTTATAATTCTTTTTCTCACTTGAATAAGGCAACCTAGTTTGTCTTGTCACAGTATTTTCTTTCTTTTTTTTTTTTTTTTTTCATTTCTCCCAATCCTGTAACCACAGTTACCAGAGCCACATTTGGATCTGGTTGGCATTCATAAGTCAGGGATTTCAAAAAGCCACTGGTCACGTGTCAGCTCTGTGAGCCTCTGGGGAGGGTATCCCAGTGCCACTCCTCTTCTAAACTCCAGCTCTTTTATCTTCTGTCACGTAAAAGCTTGACCAAGATGGCAAGATGTAACTTCAAAACTCCTGAAGCCTCGCTATTAAAACAGAGCTTACTTTGTTGAGACTCCATTCTGAGGGCCTGGCTACAAATGAGGCAGTATGCCCGCTTGGATCACCCACCCCATTCCCACCCCAGCCACCTTCCCCACAAGGCAGAGTTTCAGACAACACTCCTGGAAATAGGTTGTGACCCAAGTGACATGTATTTGGTCTGAGGTGAAAGGGGAACTGTCAAGCTTCTCTCTTGGGTGTTAAGATTCTCTGTAGTCTAATGCGTCTACTGTGGACCATGTGAATCCTGAGATTAATATTCCTGTGCATTTCTTGAAATGCTTATGATTTTACTTGAAATTAGTGGTGAAAAGCAAATGATAGATAATGTGAAAATTCTCCCATCTCTTTTCTGCTGCACGTAAGTGTGGTTTTCTGAATGTATCTCAAGCATTCATGTCAATGATATTCTATTTTATGCAATTTCTACTCTCTAGAGCAAGGGTAGTATCATGAAAATGTAGAGAATTAACTTTTGTTCCAGAGCTGCTATTGTTTTTATCCATCTTCTTAAGTAAACAGAAAGCTTTCCTTTGCATCTCTAAGACCCAGAGGGCTGAGTAAATAGTGCACACACTGAAATGTGGAAATCTAACTTGTGCTTGGAATAACTGGCTGAATTGCAAAGTCACACAGAACTGAGTGGGATTACGAATATTGAACACCCACTGTATTAGCTCTGTCTTTTATTTTCTGTATTCTGATGTTTATACATAGGGGGTTTCATTGACCCCAGACGGGCTACG
Organism: Panthera tigris; assembly: GCF_018350195.1. NCBI lineage: Eukaryota > Metazoa > Chordata > Mammalia > Carnivora > Felidae > Panthera > Panthera tigris. The sequence goes on along the minus strand of NC_056660.1, from coordinate 15,200,256 downwards.
CCTCCCAGGGTGAGCTGATTCCTAGAGATAGTGAACAACTGGCCTTAAAGCATGCTTTTTAAATAGAAACCAATGAATCAAGAGACTGCACCCCAGCCGTCTCCTCTATTGGCTCTCACACTGGGCCAGTATCTTCCTTGTCTTGTCACCTCAAGGCTAGGTACCAGGCAAGTACTGACAGCTTCTGTACCCCAGAGCCTGCTGAAATTACTCAAACTAGCCAGTATTAAACTGCTTTCCCTGCATCACCTGTTCCTTCTCGTGGAAACCACAGTAAAGGCTCTTGCCCACAGTTCTTCCCTCTCTCTGTTTTCTGACCAACCCCAGTGCTTCCCTGTGGGGCCCACTATGGTGTGGCATGCCCCCTTCTCTTGAGAACTGTGAATAACAAACTGACTTTTCAATGGCAAGCGTCTCCTTGATCTCTCAGCCTTACTATACCTCAATTTTTCTGTTAATACACTGTATTTTATAATACCCCAAAATATCCATATACTGAATGGTAACATGTTGTACCTCCAAGATGCTACTAGAAAATGATATATCAGTCTTTACATACAGTATAAAAATTAAATTATATACTTAAGGACAGGATTTTTTTTTTTAATTCCTCAGTGACTTGAAGAAAATAAGCCCTCAAGAAAATATTTGAGAGAGTGAATTGATTTGTTGTCAAGAATCCTGGAAAGTTTGATGAATTACATATAGCTTGTTTTTCCTTTTCTGCCAGTTTTGGGCTCTATCATTATTCACCTGCTGTTCTGCACTGCTAGGATTATTGGTATTAAGTAGCTGATAGCTCAATCTGCATTTTTATTTTGATTTTATTTGTGCACCAGTTAGAAGCCACTCCTGACTGTGCAGTTTAAAAGCTTTGTGAGGAAGAAATGGATTAGGTACGCTGAAAGCATAACCATAAAACCTTTCTAATTACCGTTTATAAAGAGTAAATGTGAGATAACTGTAACCTATTTTTCCTCCTCTCCTCCGCAAACACTCATAATAATAGAATAATGACAGGCTTCAGGATAAGAAAACTGGAACATGCGAGAGACCTCATTTTTTTTTTTTTAGTTTAGAACTTAAAATTAGTACAGAGTCCAAGTTTAAATAATGATTTTTTTATCAGCTGTCCTAGAGTTAATACATTATAAAGTGAAAGAAAATTATACAAACTTGCACGATTGACTACTGAGCTTTACAATGTCTAAGTCACAGAGACACTCCAGGCCTTTTTTCACCCCTATTTTTTTATAGCTGCCATTGCCTACGGCCCCACCAGGAGGTGCAGAAGCCGCAAGATGTCTTGCTGTGAACAAGCCACATGTCCCAAATGTACAGGAAATGGCCGACAAGTACTAAAAATGACCACTAGGAATCTAAGTAATGCAAATTGAAATAACAGTGGGATATTATTTTCAACTATTTCAAAATAGCCAAAGATTTAAAAAACAGTTAGTGGTTGTAAGAAATGAGGACTTTCTTAATCTCATTGTGAAAGGGCAATTTAGCAGTACAGCAAAAGCTCTCTCAACTGACCACCATTTAGCCAGCTTGCCAGGTTAGCTGAGTCTCTTTCTTCTGTAAAACTTACTGACTGATGCCTACTTCCTGCAGAGCACCTAGGAGGCTTGTACATTCTCACTTCCACTTGTTGAATTCTATGCTCAACGTAAGTCAGTTATGTTTCCTCCAAGATCTACTCATAGTGATGTTACTGGTCATGTTATTCATGATTTAATTAAATAATATATAAGCCTGTATTTAATATGAGACTGAATAAAAAGCTTTTTTTCTTTTCTTTTTTTTTAATGTTTATTTATTTTTTAGATAGACAGAGACAGAGCGTGAGTGAGGGAGGGCTGACAGAGGGAGACACAGAATCTGAAGCAGGCTCCAGGCTCTGAGTTGTTAGCACAGAGCCTGACATGGGGTTCAAACTCTCAGACTGTAAGATCATGACCTAAGCTGAAGGTGGACACTTAACCAACTGAGCCACCCAGGCACCCCAAAAGCCTTTTTTTCCTATGAAAACTAAACTAAATGCTAAGACTAAATAAAAGTTGTTCACTAAAAAAGCATTCTTAATAATATCCCTTATAAGATGTATTATATGTTAATATTTCATATATGTACCACAATTTGTTATCCATTCACCTGTTGATATATATTAGGTACAGTGTATACGACTGGGTCCCCTCCAGTTTCTGGCTATTACAAGTAAAGCTGCTCTAAACATTTATATACAAGTCTTTGTGTGGACATATGCTTATTTTTTCTTCATTCTCAGCCTAGCTGAGAAAGTAGGGCATATACAGGGGATATTGATAGCATCATCGAATGATATATTAAGCTTTGTCGTACATTAATTTTCAGGGCCCATAATTTTGGCTTTTATGCCACCTTATGGTATGAAGAAAGATGTTTCTATCTCCATTCTGCCTTCTTTTAGCACTTGGTCTTTTGGTGTGACCTGGTATAACCCCAACTATAACCTATAACCTGTTGTTTCCCCAACTTTCTTGACTCCTTTACATTTTAATATACTGATAAAATACCACCTAGAAGTCAGTGTACTTTTGCCTCAGAGTAGCATCAGAAAATGTATCATAGGCATCTGTCAGTGTTATGGGTGATTGCTAAATGCTACCTGTGCATGGGCCAAGCTTCAGATTTTCCTGTTTCAGGTGGTTGTACCTGCATCTTCATCATGTAGCATCTCCTAAAGGCAACCAATTATGTAACATTAAAATAGCTATAGCACTGGGGCAGCTGGGTAGCTCAGTTGGTTGAGTGTCTGACTTTGGCTCAGGTCATGATCTCATGGTTCATGGGTTTGAGCCCCATGTAGGGCTTTGCACTGACAAAGCCTACTTGGGATTCTCTCTCTCCTCTCTCTCTGTCCCTCCCTTGCTCACACTCGCTCTCAAAAATAAATAAATATTTTAAAGATTTAAAATTACTGGGGCCCCTGTGTTATTCAGTCTGTTAAGCGTTGGACTTCAGCTCAGGTCATGATCTCATGGCTGTGAGTATGAGCCCCACGTCAGGCTCTGCTGACAGATCAAAGCCTGGAGCCAGCTTCAGATTCTGTGGCTTCCTCTCTTTCTGCCCCTCCCCCACTCATGCTGTGTCTCTCAGAAATAAATAAAAATAAAAGTAAATAGTATTAAAAAATGAAAATAACTATAGCACTATATTTAGCATTTTACTTACACTTAGTACATTTTTGAAGAAAAAAATATCTCTAGCATAGATTTTTGCTTTCCAATGTAATCACCCATTAGAATCTTATGACGAAGAACAGCAAACCTAGCCTGAAAGAAATGCTAAAGGAATTCTTCAGGCTGAAGGGAAATGGTACCAGAAGTATATCTGGATCTTTAGAAATGAAGAACATCAGAAATTGCAAATATAATAAATATTTATAATATTTAATATGAGTAAATATAAGTAACTTTTTTTCTTGAATTCTCTAAAAATACATATGACTGTTTAAAACAAAAATTATAACATTGTCTTATGAAGTTTTTAGTGTTTGTAGATATGATGCATATGACAATAGACTCATAAAAGACATCTGAGGCTGGGGAGGTTAAAGGTCCCTATGTAGTTGCAGGATTTCTACATATTACAGGAACTGGAACCATGTTCTTAGTAGACTATGAAAGGTTTGGCATGTGTATTATAATCCCTAGACAAACACTAAAAGAAACAATAATAGAAGAGTCAAAGAAGTATAAAGATCTGATAGGTAAGGTATAATATCGTCTTAGTTCAGGTCACAAACAAACATAACATAGACTGGGTGGCTTAAGCAAGAAACATTTATTTATTATAGTTCTGGAGACTGGGAAGTCCAAGATCAATTTTGCCAGCAAATTTGGTGTCTTGTGAGAGCACTTTTCCTCGTTTATAAACAGCTGTCTCAGCCAAGAGAGAGATCATCTCTCTAGTGCCTCTTATAAGGGCACTTATCCCATCATAAAGACTCCACTCTCATCACCTAATTGCCCCCAAAGGTCTTATCTCCAAATACTATCGTCACAGGGGGATCAAGGCTTCAACGTATGAATTTTGGGAGAACACATTTAGTTCATTGCAGGAATATTTTAAAATATTCAAATAATCTAAAAGAAAAGGAAGGAAAACAGAAGGGACAAACAAAAAAACAAATAATAAAGTGGTAGACCTAAATCCAAGCCACATCAATAATTACATTAAGTGTTAGTGATATAAAACACTATAATTAAAAGACAGAGACTGTCAGCATGGACAGAAGCAAGACTATGATATATGCCGCTCATAAAAGAAGTAGTTTAAATAGAAAGACACAGCTAGGTTGAAAATAATTGGATGGAAAAATACATACTATGCACAAAGTAAGCATAAGAAAGCTGGAGTAGCTATATTCATATCAGATAAAATAAACTTCCAGACAAAGAATATCAGCAGAGATGAAGAGGGATATTTCATTATGAGAAAAGGGATAGATCATTAGTAGACATTATAATGTGCCTGGGCCTATTAACATAGCTTCACAATACTTAAAGCAAAAATAGACAGAATAAAGGGAAAAAGAGATGATTCCACATAGTATTATATTCAAGACTCCTTTCTTATCAATTAATACAACATCTGGACTTTAAGAAGATTCAGTAGGCATAGAAGATTTTAACACTATCAATTCCCATAATCTAATTGAGATTTACAGAACATCATTTATAGAACTTCAAAATACACTTCTTTTCAAAGTACATTCTTCATACCGACTATATGTTGTGGCATTAAATAAATTTCAATAAGTTAAAAAAATTTAAAATCCTATAAAGTAGATTGTCTGAAACAAATCAATAAATCAGAAATAAGTCAGCAAGAATAATGTCATTTCAGAGGAAATTATAAATATTTGGGAATTAAAAAGAACCTTTCTAAATTATTCATGGATCAAAGAAGAAATATAAGAGAAATTAGAAAATACTTTGCATTGAAAGATAATGATAATGTAACCTATCAAAATATGTAGAATGCAGCTAAAGAAATGAGTTAAAGGGAAAATAGTTTTAAGTGCCTATATTTAAAAAAAGATGAGGTGCCTGGGTGGCTTAGTCAGTTAAGCATCCAACTCTTGGTTTCAGCTTAGGTCATGATCTCATGGTTTCGTGAGTTTGAGCCCCACATCAGGCTCTGAGATGACAGTGCAGAGCCTGCTTGAGAGTCTTTCTCTCCTTCTCTCCCTGCCCCTCCCCCACTCATGCTGTTTCTGTCTCTCTCAAAATAAATAAAAACTTAAAAAAAAGAAAAATATAAAATAAGTCATCTAAGGTTGCCAACACCTTAAGAAGTTAGAGAAGAAAAAATTAAATCAAAAGTAAACCAAACAGAGGAAATAATAAAGATAGGGACAAAACTTAAAAAAAATAAGTAGAAATAAGCAAAAGAGAAAATTAACAAAGTCAAATTATAGTTTATTGAAAAGATTAATTTCAACAAATGCTTAGCTGAACCAATAAAGAGAAAGAACACTAATCATCAATACTAGAAATGAAAGATAGGTTATTACTTCAGAGTCTGCAGACTTTAAAAAGATAATAAATGAAAGGCCTCACACCATTTTTAGAATCTCACTTTATCTCTGGGAACTCATAAATAGACATAAATCAGTAATATTCAGTAAAACAAATAAGGATTACTCTGTAGATCCTTTGTTGAGTCACAGATTTTTATTCTGCTCTGTGCTTAAAATTTAAACCATGAAACTCAATTATAAATGTATTTAAACCAAAATATCTAGATTTTAAGGATGAGATTTTTTAAAAAATTTTTTATGTAAGCAAGTCATGAAGCAAGAAAATTAAGAATTTTCAACCTATTTTTTATTAAGATCAGAGCTACCTTATGCACTATCATCCACTGTAAAGTTCACAAAAAGTTCACAGGAGAATTGTGGTATGTGTGTACACTAAACACATTCTGTAGCAAAACTTTTATTGCAGGAAGGAGTTGTGATGTTCCAAGCAAAACTTCCCTGAGTACATATATATGAAGTTGTAGAGTAAGGAGAAAATATTCTTGACAAAAACCAATCAAATAACTATAGATCTATATCCAGTTATTATCAAGTGAAGAATACTTTCAAAGTACTAGAATTATATCCATTGCTTTAATTACTTTGACAGTATGCCATAAAGAAGGCTATTTGAAAATATTCATGAAAAAAAACCTATATTTAATAGTGTCCAATATGGGAAAAAAAGAAATTACTATTCTTATTCTTATCCTATTTCATATCATATGGTCTTATTCTTATGATATTTCAAAATTACAAAGAACAAAAATACAATGGTGATTCTTCAGGTCTTTCTTTTTGTTTGTTTTTACTTTTGCTTTGTTGGAGCTTTGTTCTTATTCGAAAGTGGCTTCTTCTTACCATTGTAAACAGGAACAATTTGGTACATATAATACTCTTAATGGAAAGATTTGGTAAGTGAATTTGGACATCAATTAATACAGCTGAGTGAGCCACTACAAAATCATCCATCTTTTGCTCTGAAAGAACAGAAATTTGAATGAAATATATATTTTTATTTTTTTAATTATTATTATTATTTTTAATGTTTATTTATTTTTGAGAGAGAGAGAGACAGAGTGCAAGTAGGGGAGGGACAGAGAGAGACAGAGACACAGAATCTAAAGCAGGCTCCAGGCTCTGAGCTGTCAGAACAGAGCCCGATTTGGGGCTTGAACCCGTGACCGCAAGATCATGGCCTGAGCCAAAGTCAGATGCCCAACTGACTTAGTCACCTACGCGCCCCTGAAATATATTTTTTAAATATTAAAATATACCTAATACTTTATTAATTAATGTACAAACTAAATGTGAAATATGTTAAATATATTTAAATACTTCTGTTTACAAGGGATAATAGAAAAATTTCCATGTCCCAGGAACACAAAAGAGGGCATAGTGGGGATTAGAAATGGGACTCACAGAAAAGAGTAAATAGATGCAGAAAATGGATTTGAATGTTACAAGGTTCACACAGAAATTGTTAATGGCCATAACCCTTTTATGGCCAAAGACCAGAATGAAGGTGGGTGCCAGATAACTCTACTAACAGTGAAATGACCTGAAGTAATTTTATTTGGAACTCCAGGACATGACAACAATATGCCACTTTCCTGTGACCTTGAAAGAAAAGAGAAGCAATCATGAGAACACCTTAGTCAAGATGGTATGTGGACATGACATCCAAAATAGTTTTCCTCATGTAGATAAAGCCTACAAGCCTCCAGCTAAAGATTAGTTTGTGTCCATTCAACCTGGAGGGCCTTCCCGAGGCAAATGAAAAACAGAAAAACAAAAACACATGAAATGAGTTTGCATGAGAAGGAAAGCTCCTCTGTAAGAGATCTCGACAAAAGTGATAAATGCATGAGGAAATGCATCATTAAGAGAGGTAGTCAACTGATGTAACAAATGGGAGAATTAATTCCCATGGAGACAGAAATAATGAAGTTCAAAAAAGATTATAAAATGTGCATGCTGAAACTGCACCTAAAGATATTTTAAAAAGCTGGTAGCATCCTTCCAATGAAAAACAAAGGCTATGCAGCACAAACATGCAGATATAAACAAAAACCACCATTGGAAATCTTGAAAATTTCAATGAAATTTTTAAAAAGGGAATATACATGATGAGGAGTGGATTTAATACAGTTGAGAAAAATCTACCTAACAGGACAAAACCAAAGAGCTCAATACAGAGAAGTTAAGTGATAGAAAATATGGAAGATAAAATAAGACAGATGGTAGATAGATCAAAAGTTCTAGTATAATTAGTAGGAAACCTAGAAATAGGTAAAAATGAATATGGCAGAAAGGAAGCACTTGAAGGGATAAAGGCTGAAAATTATCCATAATTGAAAAAAATGATCTAAGTGGTTAGATTGTAACAATTCACTGACCAGAGGAAATAAGTAAAAAGCAAAGAGAACTCATGGTCACTATGAAAGTGAAGGTAAAAATGATAAAATGAGTCTAAACATTTCAGTAACCAAAACTAATACAAATGAATTAAGCTCACTTATTAAAATTAAAAGACTCTCAAATTGATGAAAGAACAAAATCAGTTTTATGAAACACAATGGCACCAAAGAATGGGTTGAAAATAAAAATATGATAAAGATAATAGCAGGGAAATACTAACCCAAGAAAACTGGTGTAGAGAAATTAATACTTGTCCAAGTAGAACTTCCAGCAAATTGCATTAATATGGACAAAGGAAGACATTTCATGCTAATAAAAAGACTAATCCATCAAAAAACCATTCTAATCCATAATAACTCAGGCACAAAATATGTGAAGCAAACACTGAGAAAATCACAAAGAGAAATGAATAAATCAATGATAATTGTAGAATATTTTAACACACCTTTCTTGGAACATAAAAGGCTAAGCAAAAAACAAATATATATATATATATATATATATATATATATATATATATATATATGGTATGAATATATTAGATTTGAATGGTACTATAAACAGTCTTGATGTAATAGATACATAGAACTCTGCCCAAGAAATAGAGATATACATTCTTCTCAAGGACACCTGAAACAGTTATAAAAATTGTTTATAGCTGTGTCCCAGAGGATGATTCAACAAACTGCAAACATTTGATATCATTCAGACCACATTCCCTGATAAACAGTACAATAAAATTAGATACCAACTTTAAAGAGAATGTTCAGAATTCCAGTAATCAATTCATGGATTAAATATAAATATTTAGAGGTGAACAACAAAAATGCATATTAATGGTTCATGGAATGCAGATAAAGCAGTATTTAAATGAAACTTTTCATATGTACATGTATTAATTTTAAAAAGAGAAAGCTTGAAAAATAATCTGTGTTCAACTCAAGGAGTTAGAGGAAATTAAGAATTAAGAATTAAACCTAAATAAATTAAAATAATTAGAAAACTAAAAGCAAAAAAATGCATTTAATTTTTAAAAAATAAGCAAATTAGGTACAACGTAATAAAAGCCAGTTCTTTAAAAAGACATATAGGATAGACTTTTGTTGGGGCACCTGGGTGGCTCAGTCGGTTAAGCCTCTGACTCTTGATACCAGATCAGTTCATGCTCTCACGGTTTGTGATCAGACCCTGTGCCTGTGTGGATAGCTCAGAGCTTGCTGGGGATTCTCTCTCCCTCTTTCTCCACTCTTTGCCCACTTGTGCTTGCGTGCATTCTCTCTCAAAACAAATGAACATTAAAAAAAAAAAAAAAAAGAATAGACTCTTGTCAAGTCTGATGAACAAAAGTAGAGAAAAGTTGGGGCGCCTGGATGGCTCAGTTGGTTAAGTGTCCGACTTCGGCTCAGGTCATGATCTCACCGCTCATGAGTTCAAGCTCCGCTTGGGGTTCTGGAGCAGCTTGGAGCCTGGAGCCTGCTTCAGATTCTGTCTCCCTTTCTCTCTGCCCTCTGCTGCTTGCGTGCTCTCTCACTCTCTCTCAAATATAAATAAACATTAAACAAATTAAAAAAGGGGACGCCTGGGTGGCTCTGTTGGTTAAGCGTCTAACTTTGGCTCAGGTCATGATCTCACAGTTCCTGGGTTCGAGCCCCTTGTTGCGCTCTGTGCTGACAGCTCAGAGCCTGGAGCCTGCTTCGGATTCTGTGTCTGCTCCTCTCTCTGCCCCTCCCCTGCTCGTGCTCTGTCTCTCTCTCTCTCTCTCTCTCTCTCTCTCAAAAATAAAAAAAAATAAACATTAAAAATTTTTTAATTAAAAAAATTAGAAAAGTAGAGAAAAGTTAAACAATTTAGAACAATAAAGTAAAAGAACTACAGATAGAGTAGATTTAAATTTGTGACTATTATAAACAAATTAATGTCAATGATTTTGTAAACTTTAATAAAATGTAAAACATTTAGAAAAATATGAATTATTAAAAATTCATTCAGTAAATAGAAAACCTATTGAATAAATTAAAACCTTTGATTATTAAAATCTCCTTAATAAAATTACACTATCAGATGATTTTATGGGTGAATTTTATTAAGTCTGCTATGATTATTTCTTTTTTATAAAACTCTTCCAGAAAATAAAGAATAAAGTAAGAAAGCTCTCTACCTCTGAACCAGTTATCAAAACTAACAAGATAGTTTAGAAGGTTGCTGGCTAGGGGCGCCTGGGTGGCGCAGTCGGTTAAGCGTCCGACTTCAGCCAGGTCACGATCTCGCGGTCCGTGAGTTCGAGCCCCGCGTCAGGCTCTGGGCTGATGGCTCGGAGCCTGGAGCCTGTTTCCGATTCTGTGTCTCCCTCTCTCTCTGCCCCTCCCCCGTTCATGCTCTGTCTCTCTCTGTCCCAAAAATAAATAATAAAAAAAAAAAAAGTTGAAAAAAAAGAAAAAAAAAAAAAGAAGGTTGCTGGCTATAAGATCAATTTAAAAAATAAAAAAGATCAGTAGCTCTCCTAGTAAACAATTAGAATGCATAATAAGAAAAACCCTATTGCCAACAGCAAGGAAAAAAAGAAAAGTAACACAAAAGAGTCTACCTGAAGTAGTATAAGAGAACTATGGAATTTTGTTTGTTTGTTTTGAGAGACAGAGAGACAGCATGAGTGTGGGAGGGGCAGAAGAGAGAGGGGGACAGAGGATCTGAAGTCAGCTCTGAGCTGACAGCCCTGATATGAGGCAAAAACTGCAAGATCATGACCTGAGTCAAAGTTGGGCGCTTAACCTACCGAGCCACCCAGGGGCCCCCTTTCTGGGATATTTTTAACGTGTTAGATTGAACTGTATGAAATTCCCTTTTTGTAGGTCAAAAATTATCAAGTACGGCAACTTCATATGGTTTAGCTTAATATTGATGAAAATAAGGAAACCTAAATAAATGGGGGGGGGGGCAGGTATTCTCTATAGATACAAAAACTTGATTATCATAAGATACCAGTTTTCCACAAATTGATTTACTATTTCAAATCACCATCACTCCAGAAAATCATATGGCACTTTTTTGATATCTGATTTTAAAATCCATGTGGAATAGTAAATATCTAAGAATAACCAAGAGAAATTGAGAAAAAGAATAAGGAGGGAGGAGGGTTTTGCTCTGCCAGAGATCACACTCGTTGCATAACTATAGTAAATTAAACAGTGTGATAGTGATATAGAAACAAACATCAAAATCAGAGCTCAGAAAGGTCAGAAACAGAGCCAATCCAGGTCATGATCTCGCGGTCCATGAGTTCGAGCCCCGCGTCGGGCTCTGTGCTGACAGCTCAGAGCCTGGAGCCTGTTTCAGATTCTGTGTCTCCCTCTCTCTGGCCCTCCCCTGTTCATGCTCTGTCTCTCTCTGTCTCAAAAAAAAAAATAAATAAATAAATAAACGTTAAAAAAAAATTAAAAAAAAAAGAAACAGAGCCAATCATATATGAAAAATTTTGATATAACACAGGTAGCATTAAAAATCAGCGAAAGAAAGGGGAATCATTCTGATGATATTGGGACAACTAGATTCTCATATGGAAAAAAAAAGTTTAAATGCTCACACCATATTTAAAAAGTAATTCCAGAGGATTAGAAAATCTACCTGTAAAAATATTTTAACTATTAAAAGAAAACAAACAAAAATCTTTATAAGCCTGAGATAGGTAATATTTCTTTAAAAATACATAAACTCATAAAAGAAAATATTAAAACCTTTTTCTATACCAAAATTACAAAGATCTATATGGGAGATCATTAAAAAATTAATAAACAAGAAGACAACAGAATGACAGCACATGTTTACCTCCTCTACCTCTCTAACACTTAAAGGATAAAAATAATAAACATTAAAAAAAAGGGGGGGCACCTTGGTGGCTCACTTGGTTAAGCATCCTACTCTTGATTTCAGCTCAGTCATGATCTCATGGTTTGTGAGTTCAAGCCCCACGTCAAGCTGTGAGCTGACAGTGTGGAGCCTACTTGGGGACCCTCTGTCTCCCTCTTTCTCTGCCCCTCCCTTGCTCATGTGCATGCTGTCTCTCTCTCTCAAAAATAAATAAATAAACATTTAAGGATAAAAATGTAGAAACCTCACAAGGACAAAGAAATAAGGAGAGAAGGACACAGCAACAATATTTTGGTACCACAGAAAGGCTTGGGAATTAATTGGTATGGCGAGTTACTGAAAGAAGAGGGAAACTTGGGGGCCCAAAAGGTAAGAGTGGTTGAAAGTCTAAGTGAGCTCATATATCTTCATAATCCATTCCATATTAGTAACTGGAAGAAGGCTCTTTCCTCACCCTGGAGGAAGGCTAGAGGTTTGACACTCTGGAGAAGGTAAACGAGAAGAATGCTGGACTAGGGGGCCACAAGGCCTAGTTGAAGGAAAAGGTACAACACTGGAAATGGGAAGAAGTGAAATTCACATTCTGAAATAAGAGTGGCCCCTTCGCTCCCTAGCTTGCAACAGCCAGGTTTACATCTTCAAAGCAGAAATTGGAAGATTGTTCCCTAGGGGTTCTGACTTGCTGAAAGAAAAGATCTAAAGATACTGACACTGGTGTGTCCCAGAGTAAAACAGTCTGGTCAAATCACCTGCAGACTCACTGATTTATTCAAAGGCTCCAATCAGCTTTTGACTGCACCACTCTTGAGTATGATGATAGAGCCACTGACCACCAGCAGAGGAATGTTTCCAACACGAAAAGCAGAAATTCTTCCCTCTCCTCACCCAAGTAATAACTAACAAAAACTAGGAAAAGAAATTAAAAACAATAGAGGCATTGGAGATTGGAGAAGATTGGAGAAGAAATGTTAACGCACACACACACACAAACTAGATAAAATATTGCAATCATGAAGCAGAGTGAAAATTCCTTTAAAAACAATACTGGAAGACCAAAAAAGAACACTTGGAAATTAAAAATATAACACAAATGAAAAGTCAAATACAAGGTTTGAAAAATAAGAGAAGAGAATCTCTAAGAAAGTAGAAAATACATAAAAATGATGAAAAATATAGAAAATTAGAGGCCAATCTGGAAGGTCCAACATCTGAATAATAGTACCAGAACTAGAAGGAAAGAAAATGAAAGAAAAGGAAATTAATTATTATAATTAAAGAGCATTCTCCAGAGCAAGAAGACACATGTCCCCAGACTGACAGAGCCCATCTAGTGCCCAGCATAATGGCAGAATAAAGACCCACACCAACACATAGCATCATAAAATTTTAGAACTGGGCTCAAGGAGAAATTATAAGGCTTCTAAAGAGGGAAAAAAAGTGATTAAAAAACTACCCCCCAAAAAGGTCATACGCAAAGGAAAATAGCAACACTGGAAGCTTAAAAAATAAGCAATTTTTAAAACATTCTGATGAACATACTTTCTAAATTAAAATCTATGCTAGGTCAAGTATTCAAACTAAGTGAGGTCAGAATGGAGGTATATTCAAACATGAAAGATCACAAACATTTTACCTCCCTACAAATGCAGTTGGGGACTGTTCTCTATGAAAGTGGAAACATAAAACAAGAATATGTAATCTTTGTAGCCTATGAAATGAGAAATCCAAGACAGAAGAGAGATGAAAGGAGATCTTGGGGTGAAAATACACAGCAGATTTCAGAGAAATACAGCCAGAACAAAAAGACCAGAACAAGAAGAATATCTCCCAGGAGAAGAAACTTATTAGGTATCTGGTGCTGGAATGCTTTGAGAGGAGATTCTCACTTCTGGCAGAAAAAAAAAAAAATGGGAATGGATAGTTAAGCACAAATTTGGGGAGTTATTGGTGTGTCGATGGTAATGATGCCAGGAAATTGTGCAGGGTCACTTAGGGATTAAGTATTGAGAAAGAAGAGAAGAAAATGAGCCCTGTGAGTTCCATTGTTTACAGATTGGGGAAACACAGAATGTGAGGCCAGTAAAACAAGAAGAGAGTTAAGAGTGAGTGGAGTTTTGAAAGCCAAGTGAAGAAGATATTTAGAAAGCAAAAACTAACTCTGTAAAATTACTCAGTTCGATTAAGTAAAATAAGAACTGATAATGGGTGGCTGGATCTGGCAACAGGGAGCTGCCACTGAGAAGAGCTGTTTTGGTGGAGGGGTGACTAGGAAAACCTACAGTGAGCACGAGAGAAAGAAGAGGAATTGGAGACACGTGTTTATATAGCTTGAGGAACAGTATATGAGAACAGAGGGACTTGATGGGAGCTGGACGAGGGATGTAGGTTAGAGGAGGCTTGTTTTGAGATAGAAGTGTTTAAGCACATTTGTATGCCATTGGAAATGAACGATTTAATGGAGAGGGAAAATCTGATGACATTGAAGACAAAGGAATAATTGGTGGAGTGATATTCTTTTTTAAAAAATTTTTAAGTGTTTATTTATTCTTGAGAGAGAGAGAGAGAGAGCAGAGGAGGGGAAGAAAGTGAAGGAGACATAGACTCTGAAGCAGGCTCCAGGCTCCAAGCTGTCAACACAGAGGCTGATGCAGGGCTCGAACTCACAAACTGTGAGATCATAGCCTGAGCCAAAGTTGGCTGCTTAAACAATTGAGCCACCCAGGTGACCCATGGTGGAGTGGTATGCTTGATGAAGCATACCAATGGGTGGATCCAGTGCTCAGGGTGTGGATTGGCCCTAGGTTGGAGCACAATAATCTAGCCATAGTAACAGAAAGAAAACCCTAGTGTGTGGCTTTGTAAAATTTAGGGACATGTTTATGTATACAAAATGGTTAAACACTGACACAAATAAATTCACCAAAGTCATGATAATGAGAGTTTGAAGCAAGGATGGGACTGGGGTAAGAGTAGGTAGGGTCAGAGGGATTGCAACTTTTTCTGCAATGTTTTATTTTATTTTTAAAAGATAAAGCAAATGTTGGATTTTTAAATATTTTTTTCTGGGGGTGCCTGGGTGGCTCAGTCAGTTAAGTGTCCAGCTCCTGATTTGGGTGTGGGTCATGATCTTGCAGTTCATGGGTTTGAGCTCTGCATCGGGCTCTGTGCTGGCAGTGCAGAGCCTGCTTGGGATTCCCCCTCTCTCCCTCTCTCTCTGCCCCTCCCCTACTTATGCGCTCACTTGCTCTTGCTCTCTCTCTCTCTCAAAATAAATAAATAAACTTTAAAAAATTTTTCTAGTTCTATTTATTACCAAGGTTTCAGATGGCATATCAAACACTTATATAGCTTTTCTTCTTAAAGACCAGTAATTTCAAGTCTCAAAATTTTGTGCTACAAATATTTTTGGATAATTTATTAATATCCAGGTATCGTATCCACCCTGTACCTAAGCTGCTTATGGATCTTTAAGCTGTTTTAGGATGTAAAGAGAACCAGATATTTTAAGAGAAGCAGAAGCAAATTGTATCTCAGTGCAGATGGAAGGAAGGGCCCACAATCAAGACCAAACATAATTTTGGCATCAGCCTTAAGACTGATGTCAGGAGAGCTAACATAACCTTAGTTCCCAGTGGATACTGATGGTAACAACAAAGCATTTTTTAAAAATTTTGTCAAAGATAAGAGAACAAGGAAATGGGTCTATCACCTTGGAGAGAATGTTGGTGCCAACTGTTTATTTATAAACTTATACTTCACATTCTTCCATAAAGGTTCTGAGGTTATTTACAAAGACACTTAGAGTACAGCAAGATCTTTTAAGAAGTAAGAAAATAAAGGGAAATAAGGATAAGGAAATAAGTTGAAGGCAGGTATACAGAAAGTACCAAAATACATATGCTATAATCCTATTCACTTTGCTAAAAATGGGTCTCAAGTTAGTTTCTAAGTGACAAGTATAATTCCTTACTCAGTTTTCCAAATCCAGGAAATAAAGACAAACGCTTTGCTTGGAAGTGCAGCTATCCCTGTCCTGAGGCTGGAGAGAAATCTGTGTTGTGCATTTTCAAAAAGACAGCATTTTGGGCTTTCAATTCAATGCAGGGTTGAAATGGCACCCCAGATTTTTCCTTCCCCAATATCTAACAAAATATAGCAAAATATAGTAAAAACTATCAACACTAAAATTCCCCAACAGCATCCTAACAAGGAGTGGGGAAACTTAATGAAATAAACTTTAAAACCTGGAAGCTAAGGAAAGATATAAATTTTGGAGCACAATGTAGAAGGGCAATACAGCTAGGTTCCTAACTTGCCCCCTTTTCCAGATGGCACATTGACATGTTGAGAATGCTGAGATTAAACACATATACCCCCAAATCTGGAAAGAAGTTGAATGAGCATATATATTCTTATGTCTTTTTATTTTTTTGAATGAGGAATAGTGGAAATAATAGCTAGAGAGAAACAGATGAAATTATAGAGGGCAGACTCTCTCTAAGGGAAAGAAAGGCACTGTAGCTCCAGAGTGAAAACTTTGAGGATATTCGACTTGGGAATCAGATACATTCTCAGATTAAGTGCAACAAACTCAGGTGTAGAACTTCTAACAGAATATCAAAGAAGAGTACAAACCATGGTTTCTCTTCTTCTCACCATTTCCTCAGACTATAGAATAGTAGTTAGAATATGATTCATTAAACCCTCAACAAGGTTGGAAGTAGAAAATATTTCTAGTTGGATTGAATGGGAAAAGAGACAAGAGCAATAGAATGACTAGACAGAATCACTCTAAAATGAGCTGGATGGAAGGGAACAACAAAGCAAATATGCAAAATGGCAACATCAATGGCTAAATTATATATATATATATATATATATATATATATATGTAATTTTATATTATATTATATATAACAAATTATATATTACAGTATATATAATAAATTATATATTGCATTATATATAATAAATATATAAAGATAGCACTAGACCTAGGAAAAATGCAAGTTAAGGAACAGGAGGAAATGTAATATAATTGCTTCATACTATAGAATAACTTAATGAGAACACTAAAAGCTGAAAGACAAGGATATTGAAACAGCCGAATGAGATCAAGAAAAGATTTTAAAACTAAGGAAATAAGAGTATTAAAATGACAAATAAATGAAATTAAAACACCAAGAGAGAGAATAGACTCCATTGAAATTAAGTTCTCTTTTTTTCTTAATATAATTTATTTTCAAGTTGGCTAACATACAGTGTATATATACAGTGTGCTCTTGGTTTTGGGATTAGAGTCCCATGATTCATGGCTTACATATAACACCCAGTACTCATCCCAACGTGTGCCCTCGTCAATGCCCATCGCCCATTTTCCCTTTTCCCCCCACCCCCCATCAACCATCAGTTTGTTCTCTGTATTTAAGAGTCTCTTATGGTTTGCCTCCCTCCCTCTCTGTTTGTAACCATTTCTTCTCCTTCCTTTCCCCATGGTCTTCTATTAAGTTTCTCAGGTTCCACATATGAGTGAAAACATATGTCTTTCTCTGACTGACTTATTTCACTTAGCAATACCCTCCAGTTCCATCCGCGTTGCTGCAAATGGCAGGATTTCATTCTTTCTCATTGCCAAGTAGTATGCCATTGTATATATAAACCATATCTTTATCCATTCATCAGTTGATGTACATTTAGGCTCTTTCCATAGTTTGGCTATTGTTAAAAGTGCTGCTATAAACATTGAGGTACATGTGTCCCTATAAATCAGCACTCCTATATCCTTTGGATAAATTCCTAGTAGTGCTATTGCTGGGAAAATAAATTCTGACAATTAGAGGAGAGGCTTGAGATACCCAATAAATTAAGATGAAAAAATACAGAGTAAACCAAGTAAGAAGCTGATAGATATAGTATACAGAGTGTCCTACATAAAAATAAGTGATAACCTTGAAGTAGAAAAGCCAAAAAAAAAAAAAAGGAACAAAAGATGTATTCAGAGATAAAATACAAGATAATTTTCCCAAATGAAAAATTTATAGATCAGAATATTACTAGATTCTGGAAATTTTGATGCAGTATGTTCAGCAGTGATACATATCATGGCTAAACTAAACTTTAAGGGTAAAGAAAGAATTCTTAATACATCCATTAAGGGGTAGAGAGGGAGAAGGAGGAAAAGGGAGAAAAGGAAGGAAGGAAGGAAGGAAGGAAGGAAGGAAGGAAGGAAGGAAGGAAGGAAAGAAAGAAAGGGAACAGGAGGGAGGAAAGAAATTACCCTATAGGAGAAATAAGTAAGGCTGGCCTTAGACTTTTCCATAGTGAAAACAGTGGAACATGTGAAAGCTGGTATGAACAAAGAATATCATACAAAATGAAGATATCATTTAAATATAAAGGAAACATATAGGTCTTCTCAGGAGAGAAGAAGCTCAGAGTTTAGTATATGGGGTTTGTCTTGGAAAAACAACTTGACAAGAAATCCAGACAAGGAAAAGACTCTAAATGAAGAACTCAGGAATACAGGGGTAGGAGGAGGGGGCTCATAATGAGCAATGAATTTGTTTAGTTGTTAAATGATTACTGATCACTATGGAACTTATATACTCTGAATAGAATGTAAATATGGTAAACCTGAACAATGTTAAGTGAGAACATGCAAACAAAATTTCAGAGAGGGGCAGGGAGATGGAAGTGTAGAGTATTAGAGAAATGGGTGGATTACAAACCATTCAGGCAAAACATTACAAATATTATCTCTCTCAACCAAACTTTTGAAAAGCATTGGGTGGCACCAATGGTGAGACTTTACTCCCTGACAAGTAGCTGGAAATCAAATCCATAAGTATAGATCCATTTGCTTTTGGAGTTAGCAAGGCTAACAGATCCATAAGCTTTTAGAGTTAGGAAGGCTAACAGATCCATAAGCTTTTAAAGTTAGCATGGCTATTCTGAATTAGTCGATCTCAGAAAGAAGGTTGAACTACTTAGCTCCTGTTTTTTTTACTTTCATGGTTTTTGGAAAGAAGAGAGGAATTCAAATAGAAAAGTGCAGAAAAACAATCAACAAAGAAACTGTAGCCCACCATAACTGAGGAGTTGTAGAAAGATTGCTTAGAAGAAGCATTCTCATTTCTAGAGCCAGACAAGAATATCCCAGGGCCCAGTAGGAACTACAGGTGTGATCTCAGCCAGATCTAATAGTACAATCATGGAGAATGGGGAAGGGCCAAAGCATTGGAGATGGAGAAATGTCATCCTACTTGCAAAAGATGGTTGAAATTAGAATCGGTTGAATTCAGAATAAAGACTAACAAGGTTGAGGTCTGGAAAAATTATTAAAAAGACTGTCAAATGGTGAATGGACCCTTAGGAAAAAGAAAACTCATTTTTAATGATAATTTATGTATTTTTGTAATTAAATCTCCATAATAATTGTGTGATGTATTTGTTGCTCTTACCACAATGCAGATGAAGATACTTGGTGCCTAGAAATCAGTCCTCGTTCAAGGTCACACAACTGGTAGGTGCTGGAACTAGAATTCTAATCCTGAATCAAACTTGCTGCCCATTTTGCAAACAATATGGGGATCACTAAGGGTCAGTGCAGTTTTACTAAGATAAGGTTGGTCAAAATAATTTTACTTTCACTTTTGGTAATATTCTAGGTATAGATATCTAATATTTCTGTTGTCGTTAGTTGCTCGACCATGTCTCTCAGTATATTCTTGTGTGTGATGTAATAGAAAAACATCAGAGTTTCACAGAATAACTGTTTCTTAAAATTGTTCACCCTAAAAACATTGATAGTAGTGTATAATCTATTAAATGAAAAAAATTCCCTAAACTCAGAAATCATTTTTTTCCCAGAGAACTTATGTATTTTTTTTAATTTTTTTTAACCTTATTTATTTATTTTGAGAAGAGACAAGATAGCACAAGTTCGGGAGGGGCAGAGAGAGAGAGAGAGAGAGAGAGAGAGAGAGAGAGAGAAAGAGAGAGAGAATCCCAAGCAGGCTTCACATTGCCAGCACAGAGCTTGACTCGGGACTCAAACTCATGAATGACACTGTGAGATTATGACCTAAGCCAAAACTAAGAGTTGGACACTTAACCAACTGAGCCACCCAAGGACCCCTAGATTTTTTTTAAACATGGTTTCTGGTACATAGTAGATGCACAGAAATATTTGGTGGATAAGTTCATGAATTTGGAGGGACGCCTGTAAAGTCAAACTACAGAGCTCTGTACTGTTAGATTTTTTTTTTATCAGTGACTTGCTGAGACATAGAAGACATGCTTATCAAGTTAGAATATGACAGAAAGCTGGAAAAGGGAGTGAATATGATTGATCATAAAATAAAGATTCAAAATAGTCTTGACAGTTTGAAGTGATAGGCAAAATCTAAATGTTATCTTCTGTATTTACCTTTAAAAATTCGACTGCCTAAGTACAAGATGGGGAGATGTGGTTTGGCAGCAGTTTATGTGAAAAAAAATTGCATTAATAGGCGGGTGATGTGTCCAAATTACAGAAAATACAATCCTACCAGGTTTTTCACTGGTCTGGTTAAAGGTGGAATATTGCTTTCAATTTTGGACACTCCAATTTAAGATGGACACTGACAAACTGAAAGTCTCCAGGACAAGAAGGGAAATTTTCTTCAAGAGACAGTTCAAGGAATCCAGTGTTTGGCTTATGGAAGTTTTAATGGGAGACATATTAGCTGCCTTCAAATATTTGAGAGGCAGTTATGTACAAAAAAGACAAGACTGGGACGCCTGGGTGGCTCAGTCAGTTGAGTGTCCAACTTTGGCTCAGGTCATGATCTCCCTGTTTGTGAGTTCAAGCCCTACATCAGACTTTCTGCTGACAGCTTAGAGCCAGGAGCCTGCTTTGGATTCTGTGTCTCCCTCTCTCTCTGCCCCTCCCCAGCTCATGCTCTGTGTCTCTGTCTCTCAAAAATAGATAAACGTTAAAAATTTTTTAATTAAAAAAAGACAAGATTGGCTTGTTGTCCCTTTACCTTCTGAAACACGATGGTTGCTTAAATATAGGGAACAACAAATGGCAGTTTTTGAACACAGAAGTCAGAGAGACCACTTGAGTATTTTCTTTTATAATGGTAAATACCTCCATCTAGGGTTTCTTCCTTTTTGATGTGAATCAATTGAGTTTTTTTCAACATAATAAGTTGCTAATAACTCATTACCAACAATATGCCTTGAAACACTCACCATGTGTGCTGTTTGAGTACTGGCTTCTATTCAGCAGGCATCTTTAAAGATAAATGTCTAACTCAGTGCTTGGTAAACTGGATATAGTACCAATTAGATTGTACATTTCCTGGGAAGAACAAGACAAAAATTCTAATTTATGAGATCTGCCGTTTTTTTTAGGGGCAGATTACCTCTTCCGCAAAAGAACTCTGATAACATGATGAAAAAGTTAAAAGGCTCTTAAAAATGTGTTTCATAACCAGTCAACAACTCTGCTCTGTCCCCTTTCCATTTATCTCTTCCTGAATCATTTCCATCCACCATCTTCCACCTGCAAAATGGATTGGATTGGGGATTCTGCCCTGTTCATGTTTTTGTAGTAAGCGTTTTTTGAGCACTTTGTATGTAGCAGACTCTAATTTGCTGGGGCTCTAATTTAAAGTTCCCAGAATAGGGCCTATCAACAATTTTGTGAAATGGCTTCTATCCTCAGAAACATTATATGAAAGTGAAGAAATACGTGTAGATTGCAGTTTGATGAGTTGTTTATAACCTAGCAGCAGCGTGCTGTTGGACTGGATCTAGGCACTGTAATATGGATTGCACTGTGTCTGCATTTCTCTCCGTAGAGAGAAGGCAGGTCCAGAATCAATATTCATGAGCTCTTCCTTTGGTTTTCTTGATCGGCAGAAATCTGTTCTCTTCCAATCTGCATTCCTTCCCCAGGCTCTGTCAGGTTTTAACAAGACTGGAGATTGAATTCCCAAATATCCATGGTCTTTTTGTAGGTTAATATTGCTATTCACATCTGTCAGCCTTTGCTTACAAAATGATCTTTCACCTCCCTGGAGAGAAACCAGTTATTTCAGAGCAAGGTGCCTGTCACCTTGAAGAAAATATTTGAAATCTATGAAGGGAAAAAAGTAAAAAAAAAAAAAAAAGGAAGAGTGTTGCAGGAGCATAAGTGGAACAAGATGGTTTTAATAAGAAAATATTTAACAAATTTTAGTCACTGCAAGGAACTTTTGGAGTCCAAAATTTTGTTTCAGAATCTTTCTACCTAAATTTGACATAAAAGTTTGTTTCATAAAAAAATAAATTTGTATTGTATATCCTTGTGTACTGTGTACCACTTTAGTAAAAAAAAGAGTCTCATATTAAAAAATCAAGGGTGTGACCTTTCCTGCTGTCACTAATGGTATCTTTACTTTTATTTCACAAGACACCCAAGTATTAGGAAGTCCCAATGAATTTTCTAAATTGGTGTAGAATATGCATATGGTGAAGTGCACTAATGATAAATGTATGGTATTTTTAAATATGCATACAGTCCTGTAACCCTACCCAGAGTAAGATACAGGACTTTTCCAGCACCTCAGAGCAAGATTTGAGACTTTTTCAGTACCTCAGAAGATCTCCTTGTGTCCTTTCCCAGGCTAACCCCCTCCAGAGGTAACCCCTGTTCTGATTTCTATCATTATTAATTAGTTTTTCACTTCTCATCTTTGAGAAGAATTTTAATTTGGCCTGTTCTTGAACTAAATGGAACCATTCAGAAATTATGGTTTCAGGTTCTATTATTCAACATAATGTCTATGAGATTCATCCATGTGGCTAACCAGTAGCTCACTTATTTGTATTATTGTATAATATTTCATTGTAAGAATATACCACAACTTATTTATTCATTCTGTTGATTTACATTTGCATTGTTTCCCGTTTGGGGTTATTATGAATAAGGCTACTATGAACATTCTTGTGTCTGTCTTGGGGTGGACGTTGGCATTTATTTCTCTTACATGTGTATCTACCTACTGGTGGAATTGCTGGTTCTTAGGGCAGGCAGTGTTTAGTGTTAGTGGAAATTTCCAAACAGTTTTTCAGAGTGCCATTTTATATTCCCACTAGCAATGTATGAGCATCCCAGGTATGTCACATTCTAGCCAAAATTTGTCAAAAGCTTAAATTTTGCCCATTTTGGTGGGTATGTAGTGGCATCTCATTGTGGTTTTAATTTGCACTTCCTTGATGAGAAATGATATTCAGCATAATTTCATATGCTTATTGGCCATTTGGATATCTTTTGTTAAGTGCCTGTTCAAGCCATTAGCCAATTTACAAATGACAAGTTTATAAAAAATAAATCAACTTTAATGAGATATAATTTACATATAATAAAACTCACTCATTTTGAGTGTACAGTTTGAGGAGTTTCAACAAATATATGCACTTATGTAACTGCCACCACAGTTGAGAGACAGAACATTTCCCTCATCTCAAAAAGTTCTGTCATCTATGTCCACTTGCACAGTTGTAGCCAAACACCGATCTGCTTTCTGTCAGAATAGATTACCTTTACTTGCTGTAGAATTTTATATAAATAGAATTATATAGTATGTACTCTCGTGTCTGGCTTGTTTCACTGACCATATTTTTGAAGTGTGTCTACATAGTTAATTCCTTTTTATTGCTGAACAGTAGTCTCTTGTATGGATGTTCCACCATTTGGTTATTAATTTATTTGTCGGTAGACATTCAGGTTATTTCCAATTTTTTTTTTGGCTACTATAAGTAATGACTGAATAGAACTATTATGAACATTTGTGTAGATATGTCTTGGTATACACATATGTTTTTATTTCCCTTGGCTAAATACTTGAGTGGAATTGCTGGAACCATGTCACATGGTAGTGTATATTTAATTTTATAAGAAACTCCAAACTGTTTTCCAAAGTGTTGTAACATTTTAACAGTCCAATGGGTGGTATATGAGAGTTCCAGTTACTCCACATCCTTACCAAAATTTGGTGTAGTCAGTCATTTTAATTGTAGCCATTCTATTGAACAGTGGTAACTAATTGTGATTTAAATTTATTTAACCCAGGGGCCCCTGGGTGGCTCAGCCGGTTGAGCGTCCAACTTCGGCTGGGGTCACGATCTGGGATCATGATCTCGTGGTTTGTGGGTTTGGGCGCCGTGTTGGGCTCTGTCCTGACAGCTCGGAGCCTGGAGCCTGCTTCACATTCTGTGTCTCCCTCTCTCTCTGTTTCTCGCCCACTCACACTCTCTCTCTCAAAAACAAATAAAGACTAAAAAAAATTAAATTTATTTAACCCATCTTAAGTTAGGCCTTTTTCCTTTTTCCTTATAGATTTGTGGTATTATTTTAAAATACATTTTGGATGTGAATCCTCTATTAGACATATTTCTTTAATTTTTTTTTTTAATGTTTATTTACTTTTGAAGGAGAGAGAGAGTGTGAGTAGGGGAGGGGCATAGAGAGGGAGACACACACACACACACACACACAGAACCCAAAACAGGCTCCAGGCTCTGAGCTGTCGGCACAGAGCCCAACACGGGGCCCGAACCCACAAACCGCAAGATCATGACCTGGGCCAAAGTTGGACGCTCAACCAACTGAGCCACCCAGGCGCCCCTCCTCTATTAGACAGCTTCTTCTTCCAGTTTAAAGCTTGCCCTTTGACTTTCTCAGTGATGGCTTTTGATGAACAGTAAGTTTTCATTTTGGTGAAGTGCAGTTCAACTATTTTTTTCTTTTGATTTTTGCTTTTTATGTCTTGTTTGAAAAATCTCTGCCTACCTCAGAGTCATTATTGTATTTTCCAATGTTTTCTTCTGCAAGTTTGGTTGTTTTACTTATCACATTTAGGTGTACGATGCGTCTTGAATTCATTTTCATGTATTGTTTGAAGTAAGCATCAGGGTTCACTTTTTCCCAAACAGATATCTAGTATCATTTGTTGAAAGTTCCCACTGGATTTAAAAAAAAATGTTTCAACATAAATTCTCAACGCGGAATCCATTTTTAGATTATAGCACTTAAGTAAACAGAGCACATTATTAGAAATGTCATGCTCCTCTGTTGAGTAATCATGCTTACAACCTGAAAGCTTAAGTTATCTCTCCTCAGATAGATGGGGTGTGAGGGACTTTCCAATTAGTTACTAACAGTCTGAATCAAGGCAAACTAATGGTGACCAGCCCCCACTCTGACTTTCCATTCTGGAGAGAACCAGGCTCCTGGGTTCAGCCTTTCCTTAAACAAATAATCCAGCGAAGAAATGAGTAGAAGACATGAATAGACACTTTCCAAAGAAGACATCCAGATGGCCAAAAGACACATGAAAAGATGCTCAACTCATGCATCATCAGGGAAATACAAATCAAAACCACACTGAGATACCACCTCACACCGGTCAGAGTGGATAAAATGAACAACTCAGGAAGCTACAGATGCTGGCAAGGATGTAGAGAAATGGGAACCCTCTTGTACTGTTGGTGGGAATGCAAACTGGTGCAGCCACTCTGGAAAACAGTGTGGAGGCTCCTCAAAAAATTAAGAATAGATCTACCCTGTGACCCAGCAATAGCACTACTAGGAATTTATCCAAAGGATACAGTAGTGCTGATTCATAGGGGCACATGTATCCCAATGTTTATAATAGCACTTTCAACAATAGCCAAATTATGGAAAGAGCCTAAATGCCCATCAACTGATGAATGGATAAAGAAGATGTGGTTTATATATACAATGGAATACTACTTGGCAGTGAGAAAGAATGAAATCTTGCCATCTGTAGCAACATGGATGGAACTGGAAGGTCTTATGCTGAGTGAAATAAGTCAGTCAGAGAAAGACAGATACCATGTTTTCACTCATGTGGGTCTTGAGAAACTTAACAGAAGACCCTGGGGGAAAGGAAGGGGAAGAACTAGTTACAGAGAGGGAGGGAGGCAAACCATAAGAGATTCTTAAATACAGAGAAGAAATTGAGGGTGGATGGGAAGTGGGGGAGAGGGGAAAATAGGTGATGGGCATTGAGGAGGGCACTTGTTGGGATGAGCACTGGGTGTTGTATGTAAGCGATGGACCACGGGGATCTACCCCAAAAACCAAGAGCACACTTTACACACTGTATGTTAGCCAATTTGACAATAAATTATATTAAAAACAAACCAAAAAACCAAACAAATGAAAAAACAGTGCATTCTTGGGGGAGTTTCAGTCCCTCCACATCCTCATCAACACTTAGGATGTACCATCCTGGTACAGTGATAACTAATTGTGAGTTAGATAGTTTTTAAATTAAGCTTTAACATGAGGTTTGCTGAGAATGATCGTCAATGCTGATATCCATCCCTCCTTAGCTCAATGCATTCTTGTACATTGCTATTAAAGTCCCTAGACACTGATATTGTTTAATACAAATCCCTGATGTTGTGATGTAATTTTTTTTTCTTTTTTAAATATGACACAGAGCTTAAAGAAAAACTTAACAAAATATGTACATGGAACATGCCTTCATTACTTTTGAATTCAAAACTCAGGAAAAGTCAGTCTTTAGTGCTGGCACATGAAAAGGGAATTTTCTTTGTATAAACCAGAGATCTTCAGTGTTGTCTTAGACCAGCCATCATTCTCAGGGAGCTCCACATAGTCCAAAGACTGAACCTTTGCATTATTAATGTGTATAGTACAATTCTGTCTGAACTTTGTTTCTGGCTTGCATTAATATTTATTATGTTTAATGAAAGCTAATTATCACCTCTTGAGAGCCCATTGAAAATAGTTTATTGTATTCAGAATTTTGATGAGGCTTTTGGGCAGTAACTTGCTGTACCTGCAGGTCTCCCACTAAAATATTATCCAGAGCAGAAAGTATTAAAAAAAGGTTCAAATACTCAGTCATCAGCTCCTGTGAGAGGTATTCTTTGAAGGAAAGAGAGTTAGCCGAGTAGAAAAGTAAGACAGTGCACATGTAAAAACTTCTATAATTAAAATAAGAGAAAAGTTACTTTGATCATTTAATAACTTAAGAAGTAGGTAGTCATGTGGTTTCTCCTCAATTTTGTGATAAGAAATTATGAAAAGTAAGAAACTTGTAAGGCTCATAGAGCCATAATACTTAAGGCTCTTATATAAGAAATTTAAGTTGTAAATATTAATTATTATCTATGATAGTTAATTTTATATGTTAGGTTGACTGACATTTCATCAAACGTTATTCTGGATGTGTCTGTGAGAGTGTTACTGGATGAGATTAACATTTGAATTGGTAGACTGAGCAATCAGTCAGTTGAGGGTCTGAATAGAACAATAAGGCTGACCCTCCCTGGAGTGAGAGAAAATTCTTCATGTCTGGTGGTCTTTGAACTGGGACATCGGCTTGTTCTGGTTCTCAAGCACACTAGCCTTTGGACTGGATCCACACCACTGGCTCTCTTGGTTTTCAGGCCTTCAGATTCAGACTGGAACTAAATCACTGACTTTCTTGGGTCTCTAGCCTGCCAACTCACCCTGCCAATCTTGGGAATTGCTAGAAATTGCCAAAATCTCTAATTGGATCTAGGGTTTTTTTTTTGTTTTTTTTTTTTTATTTTGGAGAACCCTGACTAATATAGTACCTTTCATCCAAAGTGGAAATATTTGAAATTTAGGTTTAAAACTGAAAAGATTTTGTTTTCAAATACTTATATTCAGTCAAGAGTGTTTAAAGACAGACTCTCAAAGCCTTAGTTTTCCTGTGATTATATGTGATAAAGCATTGATAACCTACTGGGCTTCTCTGTCCCATGGCCACAGATTATAACCATGGTCCCAACATTTATCCTGCCAGGGCCCCACCTCATAGAGTGCCAGGGAGGAGAATGAAGATATGGCAGCCAGCCATAACCCATATCCATTCCTTTCTGGGAAAATACACAAAGATGCATGTGTGCCTTCATCACGGGAAAATTGGGTTCTCCTATGTTGTCTTAACCTGTGTGGAAAACACAGAATACCTCTGTGTGTTCCTCATGCAATAGGCTGGCAGCCATTGTGCCTGAGTCATAAGACAAATTACACCTGCTCCACGGGCCTAAGGGTCTTTCATTCAGTGGGCGAGGAAGTAGGAAGCCCCAATATGACTTCAGGTCTGAAGCCATGTCTCCTGCTTTTCCACAGAGTTCTCCTGAGGAGATTATGGGGTAAATAAAATAAATACTTTGGATCCCATTTATTATTTGTTCTCTGGGGTGGTACCCTGGAAAGGAAGAGTGTTGATAGTTACAATAAGTCCTTTTTAAAATCATCCAAACAAAACACCCAAGAGGTAGATTTGTTTTTATACTAGAAATCTTGACCAGGATAACTGGGGATGAACTCATCTTCTTATGCATCCGTCTTGGATTCTAACTCCTTTAAAGGTGGCAGAAGATCAAGTCATGTGGGTGCTGGTGAAAGATTCATAGCCTTGAGAGAAAGTTTGGAGCTAGTTTGTGTGGATGTGTGGATGTGGCTGTTAGAGAGTGAGAGAGAAAATGGTCAGAGAGCTATGCTCTCCCCGGGAGTAACTAACACTCATGAGTTTAACAGTTTCAAAAACATTTCTTATACATTATTTTAGTTAAACCTCATGCTAAATATGTAAGTTAAAATTGTTATCCAGGTTTGACAGGTGAGAAAACTGAGCAGTTGTTATTGGTCCAAGATCACATAGTCAGGCAGTGTTGGAAGTGTCCTTTCACCTTACCCTCTGCTCCCCCAGGCTTTTAAAACAAACCTGGGCACCCATGAATCATCTCCACAATGACATAGGCACACATTTAGGAATGAAATTATACAGTCTAATTTGTATCCTCTTCTGTGCAGGTCTCATGAGAGTTGTCTTAGAAAGCACTTTAAGAGATCTACAACAAACAAAGAGCTGGATTTCTGGATTGCCTGGGCCTGGGCCTGGGCCTGGGATCCTTGGTTTAAAAAGAGTCACTGTCATAAACAGGTAAGAAT
This sequence comes from Panthera tigris, assembly GCF_018350195.1. Classification (NCBI taxonomy): domain Eukaryota; kingdom Metazoa; phylum Chordata; class Mammalia; order Carnivora; family Felidae; genus Panthera; species Panthera tigris. The sequence goes on along the minus strand of NC_056660.1, from coordinate 15,171,388 downwards.
TGAAGTGAAAAATAATGTATCTACAATGTGGAACAGGACCTGTTTTGTTAGGGGTTAGTCATTTCCAGCAGATGAAATGGCATGGCCTGCTGGAGATTTAGTAAGTTGGAGGTCATGTTGACTTAATATACAAAATTGTTCAGAATTGCTGTTTTGTTTGGCAAGTTACTTTCTTTAATTTCCTTTAATATTTATTTATTTTTCAGGGAGCTGTATTGTATACATTCAGGGTTAGACTAAGGCACTGTGTGTACCTCAGGAAAGGTAACAATTTGGTGCCTTTAACAAATTTTAAATTCTGGGGTTCCTGGGTGACTCAGTCGGTGAAACGTCCTACTTTGGCTCAGGTCATGATCTCACAGTTCGTGGGTTCGAACTCTGTGTCAGGCTCTGTGCTGACAGTGCAGAGCTCGGAGCCTGCTGTGAGTTCTGTGTCTCCCTCTCTCTCTCTCCCCCTCTGCTGCTCATGCTCTGTCTCTGTCTCTCAAAAATAAATAAACATTAAAAAAATTAAATCCTTTAAATATATGGTTAACACTTATTTAGTGGAGCAGAAAGAAACTGCTTTTCTATCATAAAAGAAAAAGCTATACTAAATATACAGAACATAACATTTTAATTTATTTGGAGCTATCTTTCATAATTTTTCAGTTCATAATCAAATATAATAAGAGGCTAATATGTTCTGAGTTCTTATGATTTGCTGAGTACTGATTCTTTATATGATTTGTCTCATTTCATGCTCACAACAGTCCAGTGTGGTAGGTACCATTATTATCCCCAATTTCCAAATGGTGAAATTGAGATCCAGGTTTTGTAAAATGCCAAAAGACACACAGTTTTTACCAAATGGTAGAAATGGGATTTGATTTATACCAGTCTGCCTTGAGAGCCCACACACTTGCTCCCTAGAACCCCTGCCTCTTTGTAGTATTGGTCCCTCATGCTCACTAAGTGTAGCGGTCACATGATTATAGGTAAAAAGTCTAGTTCAAATTATGTTTAAACATTTTTTTCTGGTTCTCTTGCCAATAAAATTTTTTTCAGTTTTCTTTTGCTAGCTTTGGAATCAAAGAATGTCTTGGGAAGCATATTAAAAGTTTTTCACTTTAGGGGTGCCTGGGTGGCTCAGTCAGTTAAGCGTCCCACTCTTGATTTCAGCTAAGGTCATGATCTCACCTCAGGTCTGTGGGATCAAACCTTCTGACTAGTTCTGTGCTGACAGCTCTGAGCCTGCTTGGGACATTCATTTTCCTCTCTTTCTGCCCCTCCCTGGTGTGCTCTCTCTCTCAAAAATAAATAAAGTTAAAGAACGTTTTTCACTTCAGATGTTGAAATAGATACCTCATCTCCAGTAAACAGCATTAAGTGAGATACTATTTGGCATCAGAAATCTGCTGACCACAGTTGCCTATATGAATCTATTGTCAACATGCTGGCATCGGGGCTGGTGGTGTCTCCTGTAGGTACACATGCAACTTGCACAGAAGTAGGTCAGCTGAGGAGGAGTATTATAACTTCTACTGCATTATTACTGCCTCTACTACTATTATTCTATTTATTATTATTTCTATTATTGATTCACCTACAGGGTGCTATCTGGTTCAGAGGGAATAAGACAAGCGAGACTCACCTGAAACACGAGTTAACAGGCACCTACTGATAACAGTACTGTTTTGGCGCCCCAGCAAACCTGCCCCAATGGTCTGCCCTTAATCTAGCTCTGTACAGATTTAACATACGAGAAAAAAAATACAGCTTTCTAGTCTCTAATGAGACCTTTCATTATTCAAATGTCAATCTGAAAAGTCAATAAAGCAAACCAAGGAGCGTTACTAATATTGAATTTGTGGATTGCGGCCTCTATATTCCATACAAAGGAAGGTAACTTGATTGTGTCTAGTAGTCTGGTGGTCAGATTATGTGACAGTGAAAAGAGCCCTCTGTATGTATGTGCACTAAAGAAGAAAGGGGATCTTGATGGTGATTTGAAGTGAAAAGTGGTAAATGCTAATGGTGATCTGTCTGTAAATTGTATAAATCATCCCCAGTTGGCCCATTCCGTGTCTTTGTGACATTATAGTTTAGTGTCGATGAGTGTTATATGGAATAGGCATGTGGCAGCATTTACAATGCAGAGAACTGAGCACTGTCTGTTTAAACATAGGCGCTACAGGAAACAGTTTGCATTATATCCTGACATCTGAATCATTACCCATCTGTTCCAGAAATTCCATTCAATTTCATAAACATTTGTTGAATACCTACTACGATCAGAGCAGAGCATTCTGCCAGATGCCTTAGTCATTATAAATATGAGCGAGCCATAGCCCCGGCCTGTCAGGGGAAATAAAACGTGTGCAGGAATAATCACAACACTGGACAAAATGAGAAGTCTGCATGATCTCTAGAGAGCTGTGGACATATAGGGAAAGCCTGCAGCTGGGATTAAAGAAGGTCCCACCAGGAAGTAATAGCACTGTGTAGTGGATAAAATAAGAGGGTCAGGAGTGAGAAGTAAGGGGTATTTCTGGTAGGGAAGAAAAAGAGGAAATGGTTGCAGTTGAGAGTGGGCAGAACATAGAGTGGTACTTAAAAGGAAGTGGGGATTCTAGGAAATAAAGCTTGAGAGCAAGTTCAAGTACAAACTGGAAATTAGATGCCAAGTCTTGGCTTCTGGACTTGAATTAAATCTAAGATACAAAAGTATACTTAATCTTGAATTGTTGTGGATTTTGAGTGTTACAGCTTGAGAAATTGACTATTTCGGCTTTTTGGAAAGTTAAAATCAAACTTGAGATGAATGAAAGCATGGTGAACAAGCTTTTAAACATAATACTTACTGGGCGCCTGGGTGGCTCAGTCGTTAAGCAGCCGACTTCGGCTCAGGTTATGATCTCATGGTCCGTGGGTTCGAGCCCCGCGTCAGGCTCTGTGCTGACAGCTCAGAGCCTGGAGCCTGTTTCAGATTCTGTGTCTCCCTCTCTCTGACCCTCCCCCGTTCATGCTCTGTCTCTCTCTGTCTCAAAAATAAATAAATGTTTTTAAAAAAAATTTAAAAAAATAAATAAATAAACATAATACTTACTGAGGTTTTCTGGTTATAAATATTGAACTTAACATACTGAGTATTTTCCATTATCACTAAATATCCTTTATATGTTTTTGAGTGACTGCAAAGTATTTCAACATGTGGATGTACCTTAATTTTTTAAATTTAAATTCCTCTTGTTCCATATTTATATTGCTTCTAATTTTCAGTTATTATAAATAAGGCTTTAATAAAAAATTCTAATGGTTAGTGTTTCTTTAGTGCTTGTAACATGTTAGGAACTATGTCAAACACTTTCTAAAAATGTGAGGTGAAATCCATGTAACATAAAATTAACTGTTTTAAAGTAAACAATTCAGTGACATTTAATGTATTCACAACGTTGTGTTTATCCACCATCTCTGTCTAGTTCTAAAACAGTTCAAAACTGTTTCATTGCCTCAAAAGATAACTGCACCATTGAGCAGTTACTCCTAATTCTTTTCTGCCCCAGCTCCTGGCAGATAAGTCTGCATCCTATTGATGGACTTACCAATTGTGAATTTGTCACATAAATGGAATCATACAGTAGGATTCTGCCTTCCGTATCTGGCTTCTTCCACTTAGCATAACGTTTTGAGATTCATCCATGGTGTAGCATGTATTAGTCACTTCATTCCTTTTTATGGCTAAATAGTATTCCATTGTATGCGTATGCCATGATTTGTTTTTTCATTCATCTGCTAATGGACTTTTGTGTTTTTCCCAGGTTTTGGCTATTGGAAATGGTGCTATTATGAATTTGCATGTATTTGTGCTTGTTTGTGTACTTGTTTTCAGTTCTCTTGGGTATATACCTTAGAGAATTGTTGGGTCATATTGGATCATATGGTAATTCTACATTTAACTTTTTTTTAAATTATAAAGTACATTATTTTACTTATTTATTTATTTTTATTGTAATATATTTTATTGTCAAGTTAGCTAACACACAGTGTATACTGTGTGCTCTTGGTTTCAAGAGTAGATTCCTATGATTCATCACTTACATACAACACCCAGTGCTCATCCCAACAAGTGCCCAGAAATTCCCAACTGCTTTCCACAGCACCTGGAACATTTTACATCCCTATCAGTGATGTGTTAGTGTTCCAATTTTTCTATATCCTTGATAACACTAGTTATTTTCTTTCTTTCTTTCTCTCTCTCTCTCTCTTTTTTTTTTTTTTTTTTTTTTTTGTTATCACCACCCTTGTGGGTATGAGTGGTTTCTTGTCATATTGATTTGAATTTCCCTAGTGACTTATGATGCTGAAAATCTTTTAATGTGCTTGTTGGCCATTTGTATATATTCTCTGGAGAAATGTCTGTTTAAATCCCTTGCCAATTTTAATTAGGTTTTTATCTTTTTTTATTATTGAGTTGTAAGAGGTTTTTTAATATATTCTGGATACTAAATCTTATCAGCTGTATGATTTGCAGATATTTTCTCAGTTCTGTATATTGTCTTTTCACTTTCTTTATGTCCTTTGATGCATAAAAATTTTTAATTTAGACAAAGTCCAACTTACTATTTTTTCTTTTATTGCTCACTTACAATTTTGGTGTCATATCTGAGAATCCATTGTCAAACCCAAAATAATAAAGATATACTCCTATCTTCTCTTCTAATAGTTTTGTAGTTTTAGCTCTTGCATTTTTGTTAATGATTCATTGTGAGTTAATTTTTGTATATAGTGTGAGGTAAGGATTTGTTTGCATGTGGATAGCTGGTTGTCCTAGTACCATTTGTAGATGAAACTGTTGTTTCTCCATCGCATGGTCTCACTATCCTTGTCAAAAATTAATTTGACCTGGATATATGGGTTTATTTCTGGGCTCTTAATTCTATTCTATTGAACTGCTTGTCTATATGCAATACCACCTTGTTTTAGTGACTGTAGCTTTGTGTTTTGCTTCATTATTATTAATTATTATTACTTTTAGGGAGAGAGCATGAGTGGGGAAGAGGGGCAGAGGGAGAGAGAGAGAGAGACAGAGACAGAGAGAGAGAGAGAGAGAGAGAGAGAGAGAATCTTGAGCAGGCTCCATAATCACCATGGAGTTTTCTAACTTTTTTTCTATTTCAAGATTGTTTTGGCTATTCAGAGCCCCCTTCAAATCCATACGAGTTTGAGGATTCGTTTCATTTCTCTCCCAAAAATCTGTTGGGATTTTGATAGAGATTGCTTTGAGTCTGTAGATCAATTTGGGTAGATTTTTATATTAATAATATTAAGTGTTTCAATTCATGAACATGAGCTGTCTTTCTTTTTATTTAAGTCTTCCTTAATATCTTTCAGTGGTGCTTTGTAGTTTTCAATGTGTAAGACTTTCACCTCTTTGTTAAAGTTATTCCTAGGTATTTTATTCTTTCGGATACTATTATAAATGGAATTGTTTTCTTAATTTTCTTTTCAAGTTAATCATTCCCAGTGTATAGAAAGACAAATGATTATATGTTGATCTTGTACTCTGCAGCCTTGCTGAATCTATTTATTAGTGCACATAGTTTTTTGTGGCTTCTTTGGTATTTTCTATATGTAGGATTATGTCATCTGTCAATAGAAATATTTTTACTTCTTTCTTTACAATTTGGATGTCTTTTTTTTTTTTTTTCCTTCCTAACTGCTTTGGCTAGGACTTCTAATTTCATGTTGAATAGCAGTGGTAAAACAGGGCATCCTTTTCTTGTTTCTACACTTAGGGGAAAATATTTCAGTCTTTTACCATTGAATATCATGCTACGAGTTTTTCATGTATGGCCTTTATCATGTTGAGCAAGTTCTCTTCTATTCCTAGTTTTATGAGTGTTTTTATCATGAAAGGGAATTGAATTTTGTCAAATGCTTTTTTCTGTGAGAATTGAGATCATATAGTTTTTTCCTTCTTTCTATTACTGTGATGTATTATATTGATTGATTTTCTTATGTTGAACCACCCTGGGCCAGGCACTTAAAAATGAATTATCATACTTAATCCTCATAATTACCTGTGAGAGGTGGGTAATATTTTTTCCTTTTTAATAATTGCTTTTTTATTTTATTTATTTTTTTATTATGAAATTTGTTGTCAAATTGGTTTCCATACAACACCCAGTGCTCATCCCAACAGGTGCCCTCCTCAATACCCATCACACACCCACCTCTCCCTCCCTAATAATTGCTTTTTTAAAAGCATGTTATGGTTAAATTACACTCCCAGTTTTGCACAGCTTGCAGGCCAGAATCATGCATCTGATTTTAGAATCTATACTCTTAATCATTATGCCAATCAAGGAATGTTTTTCTGTACATGAATATTTATTCTCTCAAAAATTTTATTATATATATTTTTATACTTATATTAAATATATATAATAATAAAATACATATCTATCTATATATCTACCTATCTATACACACACACTCTGTGCTAAACACAATTCTAGGGACTGGGAATACAAAAATAAAAAAATAAAAATAGAAATTTTACTTTATGGAGCTTAGTTTGTCTATTTCCTTTCCTCCCACTGACTTCTTTACTGAACCCTCCAAGAAGCCAGTGATTTGCTAAATGTCACTGTAGAGTAGTTTGTGTTTTTTCAAGTTTTATATAAATGGAATCATACAGTATATACATTTTTTTGCTTAACTCATCATAATTTCTTTAATCCATTGTAATTATTTTGAGACTTATCTTGTTATTGCATATATCAATAGTTAATTCCTTTTTCTTGCTGAGTAGTAGTCTATTTTATGGATATACCACAATTTGTTTACAATTCATTCATTGAAGGACATTTGGGTATTTTCATTTTTTGATGATTGCAAATAAAGCTGCTATAAAAATGTGTATAGGTCTTTGCATAAATGTATGTCTACATTTCCTTTGGAAAAAACCTAGGAGTAGAATTGTTGGGTCATTTGTTAAGTGTGTTTTTATTTTATAAGAAACTGCCAAGCTGGTTTACAAAGTAGCTGTGCTATTATGCATTTCCACCAATAGTTTTTGAGAATTCCACTTGGTCTGCATGTTTGCCAGTACTTGTTAGGGTCAGTTGTTTTAGTTTTAGCCATTCCAATAAGTGTGTATGGTGTCTTGTGGGCTTTGTTTGCATTTTCTAATGGTTAGTGGGATGTCAAAGCATTTTTTCATGTGCTTATTTATTTACTACCTGTATATCCTCTTTGGTGAAGAATCTGTTCAGAAATTTTACCAGTTTTTCAACTGAGTTGTTTGTTTTCTTTTGATGAAGTTTTAGAGCTTTTAAAAATATATTCTGGATATAGATCATTTTCAAGTATGTGCTTTTTAAAAATGTTTTTATTTATTTCTATGACAGAGTTATCTTATGAACAGGGGAGGGACAAAGAGAGGAGGAGGACAGAGCATCTGAAGCTGGCTCTGTGCTGACAGCAGCGAGCCTAATGCAGGGCTTGAACTCAAACCCATGAGATCATGACCTGACCCAAAGTCGTATGCTCAACCGACTGAGCCACCCAGGTGCCTCAGGTATGTGCTTTATAAATATCTTACCCGCTAGGTGGCTTGCTCATTTATTCTCTTAATATATCTTTTGATGAATAAATACTTCAATTTTAATAATGTCAGATTTGTTGATTTTTAAAGTTTTATGTATTGTGTTTTTATTGTCCTATCTAGAAACTCTTGTTTAATCCAAGATGACAAATACTTTTCTTCTATGTTTTTGTCTAAAAGTTTTAGAGTTTTGGGTGTTACATTTAGGTTTATGATCCATGTTGAGTTAATTTTTGTATATAGTGCAAGTTATGGATTGAAGTTCATTTTTTTTTCCGTATGGATATTCAGTTGTTCCAGTACCATTTGTTGAAAGCAGTACTTTCTCCACTGAATTGTCTTGGCATCACTATTGAAAATTAGTTGTTCAAATATGTGTGGGCCTCTTTCTGGATGCTGTTATGTTTGTTTGACTTGTTAGTCTTATGTCAATACCACAGTGCCTTAATTACTGTAGCTTTATCGTAAGTCTTGAAATCGGGTAGTTTCAAGTCCTGCAACATTTTTTTTTTTCAAGATTTCTTTGGCTATTCTTGGTTTTTCACACTGCAGACAAATTTTAGAATCGGCTTGTCAATTTTTACCCAAAAAAACCTGCTGGTATTTTGGTGAAGATTGCATTGAATCTATAGATAGATTCTTTGGGAATCTTTGGGAATTCTTGGGGAAGAATTGACATTTTTATAAAGTTAACTTTTCTGACCTCTGAACAAGAACGTAACTATTTATTTAGATCTTTAATTTCTCTCTGCAATGTTTTGTATTTTTCAGTGTATAAATTATTTGCATTGTTTTTCAGATTTATCCTTAAGTATTTCATATTGATTGATGCTATTAGAAATATGTGAAATTTTAATTTCCAATATTTTATCTCTACTATATAGAAATATAATTGATTTCTGTATATTGATCTCATATCCATTAACATTGCTAAACCCACTTACTAGTTTTAGCAGCTTTTTTAGTCAATTCCATTGGAGTTTTATATATATGGTCATTTTGGCTGCAAAAAGCTTTACTTCCTTTCCCATAGGGATGCCTTTTTTCCCCCTGCCTAATTGTACTGGCAAGAACCTCCAGTACAATGTTGAATAGAAATGACAAGAGTGGCCATCTTTTTCTTATTCCTGATCTTACTGGGAAAATATTCTGTCTTTCACCATTAAGTATGATATTACTTGTATGTTTTTCATAGATGACCTTTATCAGGGTCAGGAAGTTCACTTTTATTCCACATTTGCTGGGAGGAATGAATGTTGGATTTTGTCAAATGCTTTTTCTATGTCTATTTAAATCATCATATAATTTTGTTTTGTTTCTTAGTTAATTTTTTTCTTAGTTAATGTGGTGAATTACATCACTTGCTTTTGTATAAGTCAACCTTAGGTGCCTAGCATAAACCCCATGGTCATAGTTTTTATATTCTGTTGGATTTGATTTGTTAAAAATTTTAAATAATTTTTATATCTATGTTCATGAGGGATATTGGCCTATAGTTTTTTCTTGTGATGTATATATGTAGTTTTGGTATCAGAGTAATGCTGACCTCATAGAATTAATTGGTAGTTATTCCTTTCTCTTCAGTTTTCTGAGGATGTCATATAAAATTGATATTTTTTTTCTTCTGTAAATATTTGGTAGAACTCATCAGTGTTCTCACATGGACCTGCACCCTTCTTTGTGGGTAGATTAATTAAAACCTCACTGTCTTCAATATGCAATAGAGCTAGTTAGGTTATATATTTCTTCTTGAGAGAGATTTTCTGATTTTTATCCTTCCAGAATTTGTTCGTTTCCTCTAACTTTTCAAGTTTACTGGCATAAGGTTGTTCATTATATTCCTTTATTATGCTTTTAATGTCTGTAGAAATTGTAGTGATGTTACCTCCTTCATTCCTGACATTTGTGACCTGTGTCTTCTCTCTCTTTTTCCTAATCACTCTGGCTAGAGGTTTATACCAATTTTAGTCACCTCAAAAAAATCAATATTTGATTCTATTGATTTTCTCTATGGTTTTTCTATTTCTTATTTCATTGACTCCGCCCCACCCCCGCCGCCCCGATCTTTACTATTTCCTTTTGCTTAGTTTGATTTTCATTTGCTCCTCTTTTCCTTATTTCTTAAAGTGGATGCTGAAGTCATTGATCTGAGGCATTTCTTCTTTTCCAATGTAAGTATTTGGTACTAAAACTTCCCCCTGGGTATTGCTTTAGTAATACTCCACAAAATCTGATATGCTGTGTTTTCATGTTCATTCAATTCAGAATAGTTTCTTATTTCTTTTTTGATTTATTCTTTGACCTATGGGTTATTTAGAAATATGTTACTTAGTTTCAACATTTTTGGGGATTTTCTAGAATTTTTCTATTTTGATTTTTAATTTAATTCCTGTGTTAGAGTACACATTTTATATGACTTGAATTATTATAAATTGGTTAACCTGTTGTATGGCCTAGAATATGGTCTATCTTGGTAAATGTTCTGTTTGTATTTGAAAAGAATGTATATTCTGCTGTTATTGGGTACTGTGTTCTATGAATTAAGTCAAGTTGGTTGATAGTATTGCTTAATTCTTTTATACCCTTGCTGATTTTCTGTCTTGTTCAGTAACCTCTTACTCTGCAACAGATAATCCATTGTTGATGCTATTTGGTATATTTTCACTTCAGGCATTGTAGCTTACAATTCTAGAAATTCTATGTGGGTCCTTTTTTCTATATGTCTCTCAGTTTTTGAATGTATGGAATACATAATAACTATTTTTACACTTTTTTCTGGAGAAAGTAAAGAAAGCTTCCCTGAGACCTAAAGCATAAGTAGACATTTGCTATGTGAAGGAAGAAGAAAAGCAGTAGAATGCAGGAAAAAAAAAATCAGATTCCAAGCAGAATAAATAGCATGTGTAAACGCCCTCAAACAGGAAGGAATTTGGAATTTTCAAGGAATATAGACAAGGTCAGAATGTATGGATTGGATCAGAATTGTGAAGAGAGGAAGAGTAAAGAAAGATGTGCTTGGGAAGAATGAAGGCAGCAGATGATACAAGTCCTTCTATGCTTGTATCTCAGTCAGCAGTGGGCTACATTATGCTGTGATAACAAATATCCCCCAAATTTTAATGACTCAGAACAATAAAAGGTTATTTCCTGCTCATGTCACATATCTGTAGGAAGGTGATTGAGACCCTGCACCACATCTTCATTTGGGATCAAAGGAACAACTCCTAACTGGGACATACCAGCCTCAAAAGGGAAAGGAAAAGAACCTTGGTGAGCTACCATATAGCTTTGAAATCATCTGTCTGGAACTGGCATATTCACTTCTACTCACATTGCATCGGACATAGCAAGTTTCACGGCTAAGCTAAATGTCAGTGGGATGGGAGGAACAGCAAATATTTGGTAACAATAATACAATCTACTTAGGGGCGTCTGGGTGGCTCAGTCAGTTAAGCATCGGACTCTTGATGCTGGCTCATCGTTATCTCGTGGTCGTGAGATTGAGCCCTGTGTTGGGTTCTGTGCTAAGCATGGAGCTGCTTGGAATTTTCTCTCTCCCTCTCTCTCTGCCCCTCCCCTGCTCATGCTCTCTCTCTCAAAATAAATAAACTTTAAAATAAAAAAAGACTTACTCCCTTTAAAATAATAATAATAATAAATAATAATAATAATAATAATAATGCAATCCACTTAATAACACAAAGGATTTTGATCTTTATCTGAAGAACAGTGGAAAAACCAGCTTCAGATGAAGTTTAAGCACTATATCTGTTAAGATTAGTCTTTATTTTTAGAAAAAAAAATAAAAGTCACTTAAAGTCAGAGAAATAAGTTGGATAATCATAGTAAATAACATTGCATCAAAAAATAGGAAAAAATTTATAAAAGTAAAATTGATTTTCTGTGAAATTAATATAAAACTATGATAGCATAATTGCAATGATTATAACTGCCCAGCATAACTATCTTAAAAGGAATGACAATCATTTGCATATGTAGCTTCTGATGTTTGTTTTTAAAAACTCATTACTTTAATAGTATCTTGAGCACTGTATTCTGATGACTGTTTTATAGACTTAGAGCACATTGTAAAACTGAATTTTATACTGCAATTACACTGAATGTTATTTAATCTTTTTTGCAATATAAACAATGGTGGATTTGAGAGTATTAGTGTTTTTGTCCTAGTGCCTCAAGAGAAGGAACAAGCAAGCACCCAGAGAGCTAAGCCAACCCTCAGACACAGCTAGATGTGATCCTTTGAAGCCGGAATTCCACCTTGTTCTAGGGTTTGAAAGAACACCAGGCCTCTGGAGGAAATCTCCTTAATGGGGATGGGGTCTGTGACAGTGAAATCAGGGATAAAGAAAATCTAAATCTGACATTATTTCTCTTTAAGGAAACAAGTCTTGCCTTTCAGTGACCATCTGTATGCCGGGTTCACGTCCATGTCCCAGCAGAGAAAAATGCATGGGAGGCAGAAGGCATCCCTCTGTAGCTCTGAGATTAGGTCCAGTGTCCATAATACTGTTTATAGCTCTACGTTAGTACATGCCAGATAACTTAAGTGATATGTGAATATGACTTACTTCCCCATAGACCGTGAATTCCTTAATGGTAGGAACAGTGTTTTATCCAGCTTTGTATCCACCACCTAGCATAGTGCCTGGCAGATACTCAGTCAAACAGATATAGGAAGAGAAGGCCATTGATCTAGCCATTTGTTCCTATGAACAAGCTTGGCAGTGGCTCCATTAGAAGTGAGAGACTTTCAAGACTCTTTTGGTAAAGTCCAGGAAGAGCTCCAGATGGATGCTCAGCATGAAGAAGGCAGCAAGCCAGGAGGTGTGCTGGCAGGAAGCTACATCCAGAGACTCACCTGAGAGAAGCTCCTGCCAGCAGAATGGGCAGCAAAACCCACAGGAGAGACCCACAGATGAAAGCAGGAGAGCCTGAGCCAAAACTGGGAGGACGTTGGAAACCTTGAAAGAAAGGCCTCAGACTCTATCATTCATTGCTTTTTGCTTGATATTAGATGTTTCTTTCATGCCTTGTGACTAGTATGTTTGCCAGGAGAAGAGCCCTGGGTTCTCCAGAAACCTAAGTTCTTCAGGATTTTAGATGGGCATTAGAACCGAGAAAATGATGACCCTCTCTCCAGTTGAACCTGAGCATATCAGGCTCTGAGCTCCTTATTGGGGGCACCGTATCTTACTCATAGTCACCTCCAACATGAAGTGACAGGAGCAAAGTCTGTGTGCCATAAGTACATATGGAGGATGGCCTCAAATAATATCTTGTATAATTATACAGCTATGCCCTGATTAACTCATGCATGTATATTCAATATGAACTCTGTTAGTAACTTATCTCCCATCTGTTTCATAAAAGGAAAAGAAAACTAATCAGTTATGCTTGGATTCTGAGGAGTTTTGCTCGTTTTTAGAGCCTAGTAAATGTAAACTTTCGAGAGCTTCATTCTTTCTCCAGGAGTGGTAACCACCTAGGCCTTCTGCTTCTAGTTTGTAAATTCATTGTCTCCCAATTCTGGACCATGACTCAGACCATTAGCAAGTCATTGTTTATGTTAATAGGTGTTAGGCAAACTGTGATCCTATAGGCAAATAAACAGGGAAATCTGGGTCAAACAGCTAAACCGGGAAGTATCTTTATTGTGGGCCTCCTTAGAATCTCTAACATGTTAGAATCTCTAATAAGAGAGTGGGCATGCATCATTTCTCAATTTATGTGACCTCATAACCCTTCCCTTGCAGATATCTCCTAGAAATAATGTCCTGCTTAGCCTGTTTTGGGATTTCTTGGAAAGTGGGAGCCAGGAGCTTCAAGTAAGGCACTCTCATATGCACTCAGCTCTGCCTTTGGGAATGATACAGGCCACGCTGAGCCATGGCCACAGAACAGACCTTGCATCATTACTGTAGATGACTTTGGGTGCACCTCTCTGGGGTTTAGTTCCTCTTTTTGAGACATAAAGAAGTTAGATACCTCTGGACAATATCTAAAGTCACATCTATTCTGTTGTTCTGTGATATTCCATCCTGAACTTTGACAGGAAGACATTACCAAAACAATAGCATTCTTTATATCTCAAGGACAACACATAAGAAAATTTAAGCTCCCTTAGTGCTGTAGCAATTTCTGTGATTGCTTCACTCCCTGTGCTACCCCCAAGAGGACAGATTGGGGTTTTGCTCCATTTTGCTGATAGGTGATAGGCACCTTACAGTTGGCTCTGTCTTGTTGTTCCAACCTTCTCCCCAACCATCCAGTCCTTCTACCCTTCTTCCCATGCTACAGCAACCTATTCATCCTTCTCTTCTTGAAATACCTTTCCTTTCCCTTCTGCCTCTGGCAACCCCTACTTATCCTTCCAAATATCACATCAGCTATGAACCCCACCCTGACTTTCCTGGGAAGAGTCAGAGTGCCCCAAGCACCACAACATTTTGAGCATTTTCGTGGTGTGTACCAAGTGCATTGTACTTGTATTATCCTTGCTCAGATAATGATAGGCTCTTGATCAGTGTTGAACATTGATAAGAATTTCTGGCTTCCAGGTTCAATGAACAAAAGACGTTTCTAGTCTCATGGTGTCTAATATGAGGACCCCACTTTACAACATAAGACTAATACCTGGGCATCTATAGTTGACTGCCACATTCTAATAAAGGGACAGCCACCCAGGTAATTTGTCACATTCTAGTCTGGAATTTGAACATTGAATCAATGAGCAAAAACTCTGAAAACAATACGAGTTAATTAATGAAAATCACAGTGACCTGAGCATACCAGTGGCAGAGCAAGACTAATATCCTATTTTATTAGCCTTAGTTATAGGTTCCTGAAACTGCTAGAACCACCTTAATTACTGCCTGTTTTCAAGTATTGTTCTCTATCCTTCTCACTGATGCTATGAACTCCTGATAAACTTAAGCTAGACTAGAACCTGATTCTGTGTTGCCACCAAAAAATTATGACACAAGGAGACAGGAGGAGGTCCAGTGGGGCATTCACAATTAGAATGATGAATGTTCTGGATTTGCATATGAAACTGAAGGTTCAGGGGCGCCTGGGTGGCTCAGTCAGTTGAGCTTTTGAGTCTTGGTTTTGGCTTGGGCCATGATCTCATTGTTTGTGGGTTCCAGCCCCGCAGTGGGCTCTGCACTGACAATAAGGAGCCTGCTTGGAATTCTCTCTCTCCCTCTCTCCCTGTCCCTCCCCCACCAAAGTAAATAAATAAAAACATTTTAAAAAAGAAACTGAAGATTCAAATCTACGAGAGTAGAGAAATAATCATTTTTTCAAAAGCATAGAGAACCTGTAGTGATTAATACAATTGCCATGTATTTTTTAAATTAGTGGATACTAAAGATTCAATTGCAATTCTCTGGAGGATTGTAAAATTTTTTGACGTTAAAAAGAAATTATTGCCTTGAGTTGGAAAATGTTTTTATGCAACACCAAAAGCATAATCCATACATAAAAGAGGGGAAAAAAGCAACAAAAGTTGCTTTACCAAAATTAAAACTTTCTTCTCTATAAAGAATACTTCAATAAAATGAAAAAACAAGCTACAGACTGGGAGGAAAATATTTGCTCATCACATCTCTGACAAAAGACTTGTATCCAGAATATATAAAGAACCCTCAAAACTCAACAATAAGAAAACAAAATCCCATTAAAAATAGACGAAAAATCTGAACAGATATTTCATCAAAGAAGATATACAGAAGGCAAATAAACACACGGAAAAATGCTCAGTGTCATTAGCCACAGGGAAATACAATTTAAAACTACAATGAGATACCACCATACTCCAATCAGAAAGCCTAAAGTATAAAGAAACTGACAATGCCAAGCACTGACAAGGATGCAGAGCAAACAGAATTCTCATATATAGTTAGAGGGAATACAAAATTGTACAGCTATCTTGGGAAATGGTTTGGCAGTATCTTATTACCATGTTAAACATGCCGTTACCAAGTGAACCAGTAGTCCTTATTTCTGGGCATTTACCTAAAGGAAACAAAAACTTACGTTCACATAAAAACTCATATGTGAATGTTTATAATTAGCTTTATTCATAACCGGCTACAACTAAAAACCACCCAAATTTCCATCAACAGGTGAAGGGAAAATCAAATTGTGGTACGTACATGTAATGGAATACTACTTAGCAAGGCGAGATATGAAATATTCATACATGGAACAACATGGATGAATCTCAGAAGCGTTTTGCTAAGTGAAAGAGGCCAGACCCAAAAGGCTACATACTATATGACTTAGTGACATTCTGGAAAAGGCAAAACTATACAGACAGAAAATAGATCAGTTGTTGCCATGGGGAGTTGACTCCCAAGGGACAGCAAAGGGAATTTTTGGAGGTGATGAAACTGATCTCTATCATGTTGGATACGTGACTCTATATTATTAAACACCCATAAAACTATACCCCAGAAAGAGTAAATTTTGCTATATGAAACTTAAAAAATAAGTTTTAAAAAAAGATCTTTGTTTATGAAGGCCAGGGCGTTTTTAAAGGGTGAGGAAAGCTCATCCTTGTCAAAACAGTAAAAATTAAGAAAAACGAGTTTTAATATTTAGGTCACATTAATGTTTATATAATTACAATTAAAAATACATGCTACAGAATTCACAAAACTTTGGGACTTTCTGTATACCATAATTAAAACACTAGCACTTTTTACAGAGTTCCTAGCGTTTGTTTAAACCCTGATAGAACACATGGTTTGTTGAATTTCATTTTCATGGTTGATCAGAAAAGCCCTATATTCTTCTATGTGGATCACAAACAGAATCCTCTCCTTACCCATGTAGAATTCAAGGTAAAATGTTTGAAATTTTGTTTACTTGATCTTTTCACTGGTTTTCTTTTCTTGTAAAGGTTTTTAAAATCAGAGAACAAGTCTAAAGTTTGTATCAGTTGAAAGGATCGTTTTATTGGGGCTTCACTAAAGTGAAGCTGTTGCACTTTCCTTGGAATGAAAGTGTTTCTTCATGGTAGAAGCTTATCGATCAGAGCACCGGGTGCCCAATGATTTTATGAGAGCAAAATCATCTTGCTTTAAAACAAAGTTAAAAATCAATTTATTGAAAGATGGACACACTACTGAGTACTTGAGGACAAATTAAAATTCGGACTCCTTTTGCATTCATGAACAAATGTTATGTTTTTAAATTAATGAAAAGAAAAACTACTTCTTTAATATGACATGAACTCTCCTGGTAAAATTTGTAGATGAAACTGAAGCAATGAAGTGTTTCCAAATTAGTAAGCCATTCTGTTAATGAGGATGCCCATTAGGAGTGCCATTCCTGCTCAGGGTCACCTATTACACTGAAACTTTCCAAATATATTTCATTTCAGCCCTTGAACACCTCACAGCACCAGCATGATACATGTTTTCTTGTGTCTTAGGCTTCCTGTGCTACCGGAGTTAGAGCAACGTTTACTTTTCAGCAAATACAACATCCCTTCTAAGGACAACCATTTCTGTCCCAAGGGAAACAAGTGCTGCTGAGTCCAAGCTGAGAACCAAATTATTCTGTAAGATAGGATCATGCATTGTAGAAAAAAAAAAAAAAAAAAAAAACTTATTCAGTCAGATTTTCTGTTTTTGTCAATAGAACAAAGTAGAGAGTTTTGAAAGCTAATTGTTTTCTTTTCAGGTCCCTTGGATACGTTTTTTTTTTACTTGGATATATAAAGTGGTTTCCCAAAAGCTCTAATTTGGCGCTAAAACAGGAAACCTGCCTGGCTGAACATTCAGGACAGTAAATCAAGATGGGATAATATTCTAGAGGTTGTCTCCACAACCGAGAACACAAGGAAGGACTCTCGGGAGGCATTAACTCACACCTTCAACAATAACCAAAGCCAGTGGAATAGGTGACCTGACACAAGAGAGTAAGGACGTCATCTGCGGTTCTGCGGTTCTCCCCCAAATACCAAGACGATTGTGTATGTTCAATCAACGCTTGCTGACATGAGTCAGTGCAACCCATTCCTCACGTGTTCTGTACTTTTAGAGATAATCATAATGGCTAACATTTATCTCATGTTTATTCTGTGGTAGGCTTTGCAGGCATTTTCTTATTTAATACCCACATCAACACCAGAGAAATGAATGCTAATATCATCCCCTTTTCTAGATGAGAAAATGTGTCCTGAGAGATTAAATCATATGCCCGACATCAAAACATGGGTATGTGCTGGTGACAGTATGAGAATCCCAAAAATCCAGATCCTGTTTATACTCAGAGCCACCACACTATACTGTGTATGATGACCAGCCTAAGTGGAAAGAGGTCTATAAATTAAACAAGGAAGGAGGAGAAGAAGGTGACACTGATTTTAATGGAGAGAATGGAAGAGAAACAAAGGACGAAACTGAAACACGACAACCCCTTTTCTTTCAAGCTTAGCAATCTATGTGTCCTGTTGCAACTTGGTTTAAGGAAACCATCGTGACAGCCATTACTCAGTGGCTGTATCTGAGCAGAAGCCATTCATCGTCCTCTGATCTTTTCATCTTTACTCATTAGGATATGATGGAGAGCTCTCCAAACAGGCAAAACTAAGGTAATGTGCCATAGCCGATCCAAGAAAACATTGTTTCCTTGACCTTGAGCCACTCACTGTCCAAGTTAGTTGCTGTGGGTCTGCTTCATGGTTACCACAGGACTGAGGAAACATTTGCGGCATATCCAGTGTGGCACCATCAGGAAACGAAGCACTGATAGGAAGGGAGGGCCTGTGTTCACTGTCCCCAGAAGGCAGCAGCTGCTGGGAGCTCTGATTTCCACATTCCTCCCTTGAAGCTTCCTGGAAGCCCCAGCCTGAGAGATTTTGCCCTGATGTCAGGCTGTGTGGACACTTCATCCTCAGAGGACTCAGGGACTATAGAGAGAGTGTGCTAACTTCAAATCTGCTTGTGAGGTAAATGATACAGAAAGCTAACTCAGGATTTGTGTACACACAAAGGAAAACTGAATGGTCCTCAAGCCTATGTATGAGTCTTTCCATGACTTCTGTCAACTCAAGGAAGATAGAGAAGCCACAAAGCAAAGACCTCCTCTCCCTGCAGGCCCTAGTGCTGGGTCCCTTCAGGGAAGGCTCGCAAGCTCTGTTTGCTCTAAACATGTGGTTCCCAGACTTCTGTTTTCACGGACTGGCAAAATGGCTGAAAACATTTTAGGGCTAATAAAGTACCAACTATTTCTTCTGCCTAGTATGGACATTAAAACAAGCAAATTGACAGAGGCACCTGGGCGGCTCAGTCGGTTGAGCCTCTGCCTCTTGATTTAGGCTCAGGTCATGATCTCATCATTCTTGGGTTCAAACCCTGCATTGGGCTCTGCGCTGGCAGTGTGGGCCTGCCTGGGATTCTCTCTCTCCCTACCTCTCTGCCTTTCTCTTGCTCAAAGCAAACTGACAAACACCTATCTACTATTTGCCCTCATATCATAATAAGGAGGATGTTTTAACACCAAAAAGGACTTAAGCTAAAGGATATCTTAATACCAAAGTGTTATTAAGTCAAAGGAAAAGCTCATCACAAGAGGCAGTCATTCTGTCCTATACACATGAATGTTACCTTCTCTTTATTTTCTGAGTGTTGTCACAAACCAATGCTACAACCCAGCACTTGGAAACCACTGCTGTATATCTCTCTAAACCATTTAGATCTGCTACTCTTTCAGAATCTTGGAAGATTACAAAAAAAAAAAAAAAAAAAATATATATATATATATATATATATATATATATATATATGTATATATATAAACTTGGAGGAATGTATGGGATAAAGGCAGGGACCATTTCCAGTGGAATAGGGCTATCCATGCAGTAGCCCAGATCTCTCTCGTGCAAGAGTTTAACAGAACTGGGTATGAGGCCAAGCACCCCACACATATACTTGCTGTGTGAACTTTGGCATGTAATATAGCTTCCTTGGACCTCAGTTTCCTCATCTGTAAAGTAGGGTGACTAATACCCTGTAGGAAAGCGAGGGAATTAATGCAAGAAAGCACCTGGCCTGATGCCTGGCTTCTTGTGAGCTTCCTCATCCTCTTCCCCAGGGTGGCACTCCTGCCTGCTGTGACTCATCTACCCTAACACATCTCAGGACTCTAACCTACTAGGTTTCAGTAGGTATTTGTGGAATGAACAAAGGAGTGAACAAAGCATGTGGAGAGAAGGAGAGCCTCATACTCTTCAGGCAAGTGCCTACAGGAGTTCTTCTGCTTCTTGAAATATGACCCCAGACCATTTGAATTGCCTTCAGTGACAGCGTTTAAAGAGGAGCATTTGTTTCCTCTGCAGCCTCCATGGGGTGAATCCTCCAGCCATTCTCGAGTTTCCTTGCAGGTATCTGCTCTGTCTCCCCAGTGGCAGGCTGATCTCAATAACTGCTGGACCCTCATGTGGACTGACTACTGTTTCCATCCTCATTTCTTACCTACCTTGATTCCCAGCTGAGACTGAGTGATCCATCATTATAATGACTCATTGGCATTACTCCACTGTGTCCTTGCCTCTCTCTCCACTATGGCTCTCACATGGCAAAACTCTGACCCTTGTTAACTACACCCCTCTATCAACTCTGAATCTTCATCTGCACTAATGAGTACATCTGGAGGACACATTCAGCCTTGTCTATGGTCTCACTGGAAACTTAATGACTTTTAACCTCAAGTGGACCCTGGTGCTGCTTAGAGATACTGTTATATTTCCCTGGTCTAATCCCTGCCCTGTGTCATACCTTCTATTCTCTCCTCTGACCTCCAGACCTCCCCCTATCCCATCTTCACTTAGGTGGAGATCCTGCTTTCTATTCCACAGAGCAAGCAGAGGAAACCAGAAGAGAACATCCACATGCTTCTACCATTTCATCTGCTTTTCTGAACCAGTGGCCAGACCCTTTGTCTCTCCTGCTCTGGTGGATGAACTTTCCTTCAGCCAACAGACCATGCTTCAGGGAAACAAAATTAAAAGTTGTGGCCCCTGATCCCATGCAGTATATGATCTAATGGGGAAACATGGAAGTAAACAAATAAACAAAAAACAGAATAATAAGATTCACACCCCCCAAGGGACAGATCTAAGCAGCAGATGAAACACAAAAGAAGGAACATTGGGTCTTCCTGAATGCAAAACCAAGGCAGGCTCTGCATTTGCATGGACCTGAAGGAGAAATGCTTCTCTCCATGCTGGGGAGAAGTGCTACAGGGTGAGGAAACTGCTTATAAGAAGGGGGAAAGCTCTATCAAAGGAAAGCCCAATTACTAAAACCATGCAGCCATAGACATTGTCCACCATTAGCCATCTAGCAGCCAAAAAATAATAAAGCACCCAAAGAGTGTTAACTCTGTGAGTCTGAAACCATCTGTTGATGGCAAACATCAGCCCATGGTATCATCCTTGCCTTCCAGTTGCTTATAAGCAACATGGAGCCTGGCAATGGCCAGAGAACCAGCCTGCGGATGGCAAACAACACCCAAGACATGAGAATCAGATGCAGACAATGAATGGCCTCTGGGTTCTAGTCTTTGCCTTGACATTTACCAGGTGGAGCTTTGGATAAGCCACCCCTTCTCTGGACCTCTACTCGCCTCATCTGTAAAACAAAAGGTTTGGATTAATGGCATTCCCAAGGTCCTTCCAAACTCAGACTCTGAATGACCTCTGAATGAATATATCTGTTATGGTCTAAATGTTTGTGTCTCCTCGAAATTCATGTGGAATCATATGGTATTTGTCTTTTTTGTGGTTGCTTTCTTTCATTCTGCATAATGTCCTCAAGGCTCATTCATGTTGCAACAGGTGTCAGAATCTCCTTCCTTGTCAATGCTGAGTACTCTTGCAGTGTCTGGATGGACCACAGTTTACTGATCTACTCCTCTATCAATGGGCAGATATAATATCTACATTAATTTCTCATACCTTAAAATATTTGTTGAATATCTTCAAAAATCCTATGAGTCATTTACCATTAACTTTGTTGTTTAGCTTTTTATTTTGAAAAATGTCAAATATAGGACAAGGTACAATTCAAGGTACAATTCGACAAGGTAGAATTCAAAAACTTAAAAGAAAAAAAAGCCACCTAAGAAATGGGCCTTTGGGAGGTAATTATGTTTAGATAAGGACATAGGGTGGAGCCCTCATTAATGGGATTAATGCCCTATTAACAGTAGTAAGGGAGCTTGCTGCTCTCTTCTCTTCAGCAAGTGGGGATAGAAGCAGAAAACAGCATCTGTGAAACCAGAAGTGGAACCTCACCAGATACCACATCTGCTGGTGTCTTGATCTTGGACTTCCCAGCCTCCAGATCTTTAAGAAATACATGTTTGTCGTGTAAGCACCCAGTCTATAGCGCGTTGTTACAGCAGTCTGAACTAAGGTAACATCAGAATTTTTAATTCATGGAAACAAAAAGAGAAGAAAGGTCTTTGAATTCAAAAGTTGAGATTGAGCTCTAATCCTTTTTTTTTTTTTTTTTTTTAGTTTATTTATTTATTTTTTTTTTTTTTAATTTTTTTTTAACATTTATTTATTTTGGGGACAGAGAGAGACAGAGCATGAATGGGGAAGTGGCAGAGAGAGAGGGAGACACAGAATCGTTAGCAGGCTCCAGGCTCTGAGCCATCAGCCCAGAGCCCGACGCGGGGCTCGAACTCACGGACCGCGAGATCGCGACCTGAGCTGAAGTCGGACGCTCAACCGACTGAGCCACCCAGGCGCCCCTAGTTTATTTATTTTTTAAGAGAGAGAGAGAGAGCAGGGGAGGCCAGAGGGAGAGGTAGAAAGAGAATCCCAAGCAGGCTCCACGCTGTCAGTGCAGAGCCCAATTCGGGGCTCAAACTCAAACCGTGAGATCTTGCATGACCTGAGACAAAATCAAGAGCCAGACCCTCAACCGACTGGGCCACCCAGGTGCCCTGACACTTGGGCTCTAATCTTAATAACGGCTCTTCTGGTTGGTGCGAGGTTCTGTGAGTGAAAGGAAACACTTGAACTCCTTGTTGTAAGGTGCTGCATTGTCAGAAAACATTTCTGATGTGCCTTTTAAAGTCTTACAAGATTTTTGAATAAAATGTGGGCAGATTTCTGTTCTCTCCATTGATAGGGAAATGACAGGAAAGTGTTGGATGGCTTCTGGTACCCCATCAACATCTGGCTTTAAGTCTGAGTCAATACCACTTTGTTCTCCCCCAGTGAGTGCCCTAAAACTCTGCCAGTCTTTATTAAATGACCTTTATTCTCCCTGAAAAAGGCCTTCAGTCACAGTTAGGATGAGAACTTAATCAGTGCTACCCTTGAGGCCAGTCTCTGGAATCTCACTCATAACACTTGCTCATTCTAATGACTTCATACCTCTGCTCTCCTGTAATCTGTTTGTACTTCCAACTAGCTAGTGTCACCAGCTAGTGACAGCACTCACAGACCTACTTCCTTCTTGACCCTCAGAAAACTGGACCTGCTTTGCTTCCTTTGTGCATAAAGATAGAAGTTGGAGATTTTGTCTCAACATCAACCCAAATCCATTCCTCAAGAAGACTATCAGGGATAAAATTAGCTATAGCCAAGGCAGACAGTAGCTTATCCTTCTCTCCTAAAGTTAACACCCTGCAAAGAGTTAATAGGATATGGTTTTTAAAGAATGACCCACAAGACCAAGAAAGAATTCATATAATAACTTGTATCAATTAGGTATTTACTATATGTCACACACTCATAGAATTGTTTCATAGACATACTAACCCACTGAGCTCTCCCAGCAAAAAAGCTATGAAGTAAATGTTACTATTAACATTCCATTTTACAGATGAGGCTAAGCAAGGCTAAGTTACAGTTAATAAGTTGCAGGGGTGCCTGGGTGGCTCAGTCGGTAAGCATCAGACTCCTGATTTTAGCTCAGGTCATGATCTCACGGTTCGTGGGATGGAGCCCCGCATCTGGCTCTGTGCCGACAGCGTGGAGCCTGCTTGGGATTCTCTCTCCCACTCTCTCTCTTCCCCTCCCCAGTTCTAAATAAATAAATAAATAAATAAATCTTTAAAAATAAAAAAAAAAATAATTCGTAAGTGGCAGAGCTGGGTTCCCATGGTGACTATCTGGCTCTAGAGCTTACACTCTATGAATAAAGCTATACTGTCTCTCCAGCTGCTCCCGGGTGTGTTTCCACATACTTGCCTTTTATAACGCTTATCACACTTTGATTAGTGTTCAGTCTCTATCTTCCACTAGACTGTGATCTCCATGAGGACAGGTCCCTGGGTGTATCCCTCACTACTATATCCTTATAACTAGCACCACAGCTGGCATAGAGTAAGTGCTCTGTAAATATTTATCGAGTGAGACTGAAAATGGCTTCTTTGCCAAATTCTGAGCAAATGAGTGAAATACAGTCGCTAGGTTCAGAGTTGAGCACTTGACGGAGACTGCATCGGGAATTCTCTCCCGCCATCTCTAAGGCTCCCTGGAGATGAGCACAACCTCGTTCATCACCATTATTTTCACAGAAGCGACTGAAAAGCAACTCCCAGTGGCCTTCCCCTTCCCCTGTCAATCCACATTCATATCTTTTCACTTTAAAAACCCTGAAATTGTTTCCCCTACAAAGCATAACCCACTAATCTCCAGCCTTTTTCTGGGAGCCGGGAAACAAAGGCAGATTCAGAGACTCCTGCCTTTGTCCTCTGTGCCCCACTGGCTTCCTTCTCCCACCTGGAGTCAGCCTGGCCACAGGGATCAGGTTTAGTAAGGCTTCCCACATTTACAGCAAATCTGCTTTCGTGTGGATACTTGTTCCTGGGAGACCTTAAAGCAAAGACCTCAGGACCAGGGGCTGACCAGCAGGGATTACTGTGAATCAGCTTGAATCTCAGGAGTCTCCTGGAGAGCTGAAGCAGACCAGCCTCTGGGGATGGTAACCTAGCAACCGCTCAGCTCTCTGCAGCCCTCCTACAGCGCAGCACCTTCTCCGAAGTTACCTGACCCCGTTTCTACCATAGCCTAAAAGGGTGGAGGTGATACTGAGGCTAGAGATGGGCCTGAGTATGAGTGCGCATGCACACATCCACACATATGCATGTATGTTGGTGGGTAGATTGAAAAAAAAAAAAAAGGGTGAGGATCCTGCCACTAAACCTGCTTTACCGTCTCTCAACCAAGACCCATTGGTGACTCCAAAGGCTGAAAGTGAGCTAGACATTGCTTCAGAAAATATCAGGAGAGCCAGCCCCATGTGGCACATCGTCTTCATAACAGTACCCTTATAGCAGTGGCAATAACTAAGAACCTATCTTAGAACAGCCCCTGTTGATCGAGCACCTGTTATGTATTGGGCATGGTGCCAAGCACCTTACAAACATTATTTTATTAAATTGGCAGGTCCTGTCCATGCCCTTTTTACAGAGAAGAAAACCGAGGCCCAGAGCCGTCGGACAACTTGCCCTGGGTCACAAAATTAGCGAGTGGCTCTGGTGCCGGAGCTCCACCAGCTTCTCTAGCACAGCCTAAATAGGCGTTGGTCTTCTCACCTGTCAGTGAGGAGAATAATGCCAGCCTCGCCTGTTTCAGTGGGATCAAGGGGACGAGTGATGTGAAAATGCTCCGAAACACATCCAAGTGGGTGATTAAAGGTGGTAGAGGAATCCTTTCCTGCACGGATATCATATGTTACTTGGGAGGAAATGTCTCACACTGATTTGTCTGTGTCCTCAGAGGGAATATAGAACCTCTTAATAAATATGCATTGAGTGAACAAATGAATAAACACATGGAAATCAGCTTTTAGATCTGATGGTTATATGTCCCCTCCCAATACATTGAAACTAGTTGAATGAACAATTTGGCTTTAAAATTCTTCCCTCCAAGTCCCTGGCCAATGCCATGCGGTGCCTCTACTTCCCCTCTGAGAAAACCTCACCACCTACACCTGCAGGTATGAATCTAAGAGGCTATCCTTCTTGTCCCCTGGGAAGAGGTGTACGTTTGCTCCAGTGAAAATGGGCAGAAGTAAGAAGAGCAAATATTTCATTTGCTAGGAACCAAAATAGAATAACAGCACCAACAATTTTTAACATGAGATTTTAATTATGGCTCATGGTCTCACTTTTGACAGGATTATTTTTGTGATTCATACATGTATTTATGCATCTATTCATATAGCTAGATAGACAGACATTTGCATATATTGTTTTTAAACATCAATCAGGACAACTGTGCATGGGAGTGGGAGAACCCCTAACGCTGCATTGCACTTGTGGGGGAATATGGAAAGAGTGGGAAAGGTGGCATTGCATTTGGTCCCACAAAGCTCTGCCTGCTCTCTGAAAGGCCATGGTCTTTCCCAGTAGGTAGCATACAGTTGGCCACAGCTGGAGTCGCCTCTGGGATGTGCCACTGCCACCAGTCGGCTATGATGGGAACTTGGCTCATACTGGCAGCCACCTCTGTCACACCAGTGTTCGGCAAATGAAGCCCCAAGCGGAAATCTGCCAATTTAAAGGAAGTGGTGCTCTGTGGGCATGCTGTTCCCTTTGAATCTCAGTGAAATAATCACTGCGTCACATCTTTTATTGCCATGTCATTAATCTGATATGGGCGGGGGGTGGGAGGATATCAGTAGACAATTTCTAAGGAAGGAAGCATTTTAGTGGGTAGCTGAGAACCAGATAATCTTCCCACTGGCTTGGGGTAGAGGAGCAGTGCTGGGAGAGCCGCACATCCTTGACATCAGGGTGATCCAGCAGATGGAAGTGAAAGCATGATCCTCGCCATCTGGGTAACCCGTGTGTGGAAAGCTGGTGGTTTCACACATGTACACACTCTTTGCAAAACAGCATATGTTACAGCCACCCAGTATCATCCATGACCAAAACCTGTTAGAATTTGTAAACAGCTTGGAAGAACAACAAGAAAACTCTTAATTGGGGTCTATTTGGGCTTCCTTTATCGAAGTGAGTGTCATGTTAAAAGTAAGGTCTTGTGACTCGCTTACAAGCTTTGGCACACGTAAGTGCTGTCTCGGGCAGAGCCTACGCAAGGGACAAGTATTCGCATTTTAAAGGTATTGAGGACATTTTTATATGCCGTAACCCCTGTTGTCCCCAGTTCTATTCACAATGAACAGAAAATTCACATAAAAACGAATGAACAAACAAAACTACTGGGAGATGATTAGCTTTGAAGAATGAAGTATAAACTGTTAGTTTCATGCACATGCTAATTGCTTTCTACTGGTGCCACACAGAGAAAGGACCTATAAGTGGGAACACTTCTTGCTGGAGTATCTGGTGAGATTATGTATATGAAAGTGTGTTATAGACTGTAAAGTGGTATACAAATGTGAGTGATTATTTACAGTGATATTAGAAACTACCCCACATGCCCCTTCCCCCTCCCCCCCCCCCCCCGGATCTCTTCTCTGTCTGTGATTACATGGCCTTTATGTATGGTACAAGCAAACACACATGCGGGCATATCTAGATTATGTGAAGGAAGCTCTTAATTAAACCTGTCACTTTTCTCTCTGGCCTCATCCATGATGTAGAGTTCTCTCCTTCTCCTAATAGGTACATAGGATTCATGGGCTTTTTTTCTCTGGCAGCTCAGAAGTTCTCCTGTCCTCCAAGGGACTCTTCAATCTGAAGATTAAGTGAGATAGTTCTCATAAAGTGCTTAGACATTCACCCATAGATACGTAGTAACACTGGCAATTATGATTCTTCTGTCATCACCCTGTCTTGTGTGTGGATATAAAGCCTGCCATCTTCCTGGACTTCTGAGCCTGGGACCCCAAGAGTTCCCCTCGAATAGTATAGATGCTTACAAGCAAGGTGGCTAGAGAGTTTTGCTTGTTTCAACTTTTGCTGTTTGAGTAAAACTCAAATCACTTTCCATCAATAATCAGTTGCCACATTTAAAAAAATGATTATAATTATAACAGGGTCCATTTGTGGAAGGTTTGATTTTATGTGCATTATCTCATTAATGCATCAGTGCAATGAGATGAGGGGTTAATAATCAAATTAGGTCCCTTTGACTCTGAACTGAGTAACTGCCTCCTTCCAAGGGAGGGAGAGGACCAGAACCTACAGGACCTCAAGATCATGCTCTCAGGCATCACGGACACATGTCACTGTCATCTTGCAACAAATTACATGAGGTTGCTTGGTGAAGCTCCGTAAGTGAGCACCCATTTCACATATGCCATATTTGTTTCCAAAACAAATTTCAAAAGACCCTCTTTCACAAATGAACTCAGCCCAAAGCTTCTTCTGAGCAAACCAATCGACAGTCCAGCTAAGTGCAAGCTCTTGTCTAACTTGAGAGAGCATCCTGGGTTATTTATAGTAAAGCTTATATTTGGCTATATATGGCTTTCTTTTTCCTTGAAAAGATTTAGGATGAATTCATAAAAGTAAATAAATAAATACAATTTAAAGAAAGGTTGAAAAGTAAAGAAATGAAAAGCAAATCACAAAAAAAAAAAGAAAAGAAAAGAAAAATGAAAATCACTTTCAGAGGTACTCAAATTTGGCAAAGAAGAAGAATGCCTCAGCTTGTCCCAAAGATAGTGGCATCTTTTTTGCAAATGAGGAGTGTAATTCTGCCTGTTTGCCAAACCCTTTAGCAGAACTCTGAACCAGCATTTCTTCCAAGCCTCTACCCACTGGTTGGCAAGAGCGCTGTTAACTAAATGTCCAATCGAGTTTAAATTTAATCTGATCCATTATGTGTGCCTTCAGCTAATCTTTGGGCATTTTAGGAAAAATAATTAGTTCCTTAGAGAGATAGCCCTCCCCCTCCCTCTTTCCCTGCTTCTCTCCCTAGGATAGATAGAATGCAATTTTGTGTAAGAGAGTCTTACTTCCTTTTTTTTTTTTTTAATTTATTTTTGAGAGGGAGAGACAGAGACAGAGCATGAGCGGGGGAGGGGCAGAGAGAAAGGGAGACACAGAATCCGAAGCACGCTCCAGGCTCCGAGCTGTCGGCACAGAACCTGCTGCAGGGCTTGAACTCCCAAACCGTGAAATCATGACCTGAGCTGAAGTCGGACGCCCAACCAACTGAGCCACCCAGGTGCCCTAAGAGTCTTACTTCCAGAGTGATGTTTCTGTCCCTCATGGGGACTGCTGGCCCCCAGACTGGATAGATTAGCTTATGACATGATCTCTCTTAGCTTGGTCAAGGCCCAGAAGCACTCCCTGGGTGTAGTGGCTTCTCCTTGACTCCAGCCATCTCTAGACCCCTGAGTGTCTGCTGCAACTTTGGTCCAGCCTAGACTGCTGCAGGGTTACCTTGCGGTCACAGCAGGCTGATTGGCTGGTCCACTCGCCATCAATTTGGCATCCATGGCCTGTGGGCACTGACAGTAGCCTGGTAAGTTAAACCTGAGAACTCTGTTCTGTCTGACCCTATGGCGTAACTAACTTGTTGGTAGGAAGACATCCTAAGAGGTCATCGTAAGTGGTCGTCTTTCCTGAGCTGTTAATGGTATCGTCTCTTATCTAGTGAACCTGTCCCTCTCCAAGCCCAAATTCTAAGAAGGTTTTACGTCATTAGCTACTGGGCCTGCTGACATTGCTGTCAAAGTCAGAAGGGTTAGCATCTCACCTGAGGAAAACCCAATAGTGTGAGTTTTTCAGGCAGGGCTGTTGACATGCTAAGATGAGTGAGAGTAAATATGTAAAGGCATTTAGCAAATTTTCTATCATGACAGCTACCTGGTTTTTAGGGCTATTGCTCTGTTGCAAAATACTAATGTGCATAGGAGCAGTTAAATATTATCTCCAGCTTTCTCTCTGCAGTCTTTCTGTAGTATTTCCCAAACCCTTCCCCACCCCTGCATTTAGATAGAAACCTTGGGGTCAACCAAGACCAAGGTGAAGAACTCAGGTAGGCAAAAAGAAAATACATTAATAAAGTGTATATACTATCCCTATTGCAGATGTAACCCCCCACTCCCACCAACTCTTCATGCTCCATATTTGTTTCCAAAATTATCCCTAAATATTTTAAGAGAGCCTCTTTCCCAAGTAAACTCAGCCAGAAGCTAAGTAAGCACCCTTGCACATTTGTGAAAAATCCTATATGTCATGTGCATCTGTTACAGGTCTTGGACCGAGCACCAGAATCATTTACCTCTTTTCCTGGATGGGGTTGGTACTTTGTAAACAGAGGAGGGAAATCTTATGACTCACTGGTCTCCGTGCTATAAAATAAAATCCAATGAAAACAAATAAAGTTTCACTTGGTAGTCATTAGACACAGGGAATTTGGGCATAAACCAGCGTTTGATTTGATCTAAATGAATTGTGAGGGCCAAACAGATAAAGGACAAAGAGCTCTCCTATGCAGGAGGTGCTGCAGAGTGGATTTACAAATTCTCCACGCAGGGTGCGCCCAGGCCTTTCGATTTATGGGGCCCTGCATTTGGCCAGTGTCTACCTGGGTTTTTACTGTTGACTAAGTGAACTGAGAAACATCAACATTACCTAGGAAAGCACGAGGATGCCTGTAGCATGTTTGATCCATAAAAAAAAAAAAAGACAGAGAGAGAGAGAGAGGGTGACTTGAAATATGGAACTCATTCTCATGAGCAAAGCAAAGGAGAGACATTGAGACACAGAACCACAGACCCAGCTGGGGAGGGTGTCGTAGCAGGGACTGCTCTTTGCAGAGCCCTGTTTGCTAACAGACGGGCTAGCCGGTGACAGGGGTGCTTTCGCAGCCTGTCAGATCATTTTCAGAAACAGCAATTCATGTCATGCTAATAGCTCAGTCTATAATTAGGTGTATTTATCCATGTCTCTGTGATATGTCTTCTGCCTTTCTGTGCTTAGTTACTTCCAAGAACAAATAATCCAGATGAGTTACGAGTCTCCAGAGTGGCAAGTAGGAGTGTGTGTGTGTGTGTGTGTGTGTGTGTGTGTGTGTGCGCGCGCGCGCGCACGCTGAAAGTACTATTATCAAATGGTCTAAATGCAATCTTCTTATTTCCAAATGTGAGAGTAGATATTGTCTCTCCTCATGGGAAGCAGTCTTTGGCACTTACCAGAAAGGATTGGAAAGCAAAACATGTTCTTCTCTCTGCCACAAATTTACTATGATTGTGCTTATCTGTATCTTCCTGTATTGGAGGAGTACAACTTCACTATTTATTGACTTCAAGACCTCTTGGAAAGAGGATAAATACGTAAGAGCAATTAGTAAATTAACATTTGGAAAGTGTTTGGAAAGCCATAACAGCTGCTTCAAGTTGAAGAGCCTGAGAGTTGCTATCTGCTTTTCTGCCTTTTTAAAATTTCTGCATATTTTGCAACTTAAGAAGGGAGACATTATCATTAGTTGGACTCATTCATTATGCATGGACTGTTAAGACAATTGGAAGAAAGTCAGGTGGCCTACCATTTTGTTGGGCTCTGCTCAACTTGATTCTCCATGTCTGTGAGATTTCTGGTGAGGTCCTCCTACCAGATAACTGACACAAAAAGGCCACCCTTTGTACTTTTCTCCTTTCCTGGGGAAATGAAGGAATCAGCCAGCTGCTGCCTGGCTTATGGCTCCCTGGAAAATAATGTTCATGCACGACTAATACTCACCCTTCAGATTCCAACTTCTCTGCTGGGGCTCTCATGCTACCCTTGAAGCAAGTGTGAGTACCCTCCTCTGCAGACTGCCAGGCAAGAGAAGATGCCACAATTGTAAGTTGTTTATAACATGGTTTTGGGAAGATAAGGGTTAGAATCCACGTTTTCAAAACAAATATCTTTTGGTTGCTTACTTATGCAGTGATGTCTCATTTAATACTCAGAATGATCTTACAGATGGGTATTTTTATATCTCCACTTTTCAGATAAGATAAAAAAAAAACAAAACTCTGAAGTGTGGTAAGGTCGAGTTACTAGGCCGAGTACAAACAGCTAATATGAGGCTGCAGTGGGATTTAAACTCTGGTCTTCTGTGGGTAGAGCCTGTGTCACCACTTTGTCCTACTGTCTCAGGGTGTTGGTTCTTTTTTTTTTTTATGTTTATTTATTCATTTATTGAGAGAGAGAGAGAGAGAGAGAGAGAGAACAAGCAGACAGAGGCAGATGGAGAGGGGGACAGAGGATTTGAAGCAGACTCCATGCTGTCAGCACAGATCCCTATGTGGGGCTCAGACTCACAAATCGTGAGACCATGACCTGAGCTGATGTCGGACACTTAACCAAATGAGCCACCCAGGTGCCCCGGGTCTTGGTTCTTGCTACCTGAGCAAGCTGCCTTTTCTAACATCAAGAGAAAGGTACATGCACCAAAATGTTGTTTACTGATATGGGAGAATAAAATGTTGGTCATTAATCCACTAATTTCACCAATCCAGGGTCCTTATCATTTACCCAGATTATTGATGGTTTTACCCCTTCCTGATAAAGGCAAAGGATCCTGGATGAGGTTGAATGTTATTCTTTTGGATTGCATGTACACACATTCTATATCTATCTCCCAATCTATCTACCTAATCAATGTAAAATAACAGTCATGAGAAAATACATTTAGATGGAAGCTGAGTTCCATGGCTCATGAAATTTAATAATTGAATTTACCATCAGTTATTGGTGTTCACTTTGTAGAATTTTGTCCTATGCCATCACTTTTGTAAAGCTTACGTTTTCTAAATTTCAATTGGCCATCACACTATATCAGAAACTCCAGCTATTGAAGTTAAGCTTGGCTAAATATGTCTAATAGAAAGTCTGGTAAAGCTGTGCACACTCATTAAACTCCAGTGTGCCCGAATGGGCCTTCCTGTGTATGATAAGCTCTCTCATTTGTCATGGAATACTGGAGCTGGAAAGACTGGAAATGCAAAACTCAAGCGGCTCAGGAAACTTATCTAAGACAACAGTATCAACTGCTTCCATTACGTCTCTACCAGATCTCTTCTCAACCCATGTCTTAGTTCATCTGGGCTGCTGTAACAAAATGCCAGAGACCGGGTGGCTTATAAGTGGTGGAAATTTATCACAGTTCTGGGGCCTGGAACAACATGGCGCTAGCAGATTTCAGTGTCTGGTGAGAGCCCACTTCTTAGACCACTGTCTTCCCACTGGAATCTCACATGGCAGACAAGACAAGAGCTCGTCTAGGGCTTCTTTTGTAAGTACACTAATCCCATCATGAGGGCTCCACTCTCAAGACCTAATCACCTCCTAAAGGCCCCCCTCCTGAAACCATCTCCTAGCGGGTGAGGATTTCAACATAGGCTTTTCAAAAGGACACAAATATTTAGTCTCATTCACTGTGGATTAAAGACAGACTGCAGGAAAAAATTCATGGGAAAGGAGAGAACTAAGTCTGGAAACACATGGAGAAGAAAGTGTTGCAAATCCTTGGAAACTCCAAATATATGTGGGGTTTAATCAAAGACTTGAGTGAGTGATGGGCATTGAGGAGGGCACCTGTTGGGATGAGCACTGGGTGTTGTATGGAAACCAATTTGACAATAAATTTCTTATTTAAAAAAGTAATAATAAAATAAAAAATAAATAAATAAAAGGACAAACCTTACAAATTTGGGCAAAATACCAAAGGTGACAAAGCTAAGCCATTCCTTTTATCTGGAGCTAGCAACTCCATCCAAATTAGTGTTTCTCATGTTGTGAAGCAAAGTAAAGGCATCCTGAAGATTATTGGCTGGAAATTCAAATCCATTTAGAAACCAGATAATTTTGCTGGTAGCCATGAAAGGAGCAGCAGAATTGGGCAGATTCCTTTAACCAGCTAGTGATTCAAGCAATATTCATTTGCTTTGTTATTAAGGTACCTGCACATACAGGCTTCCATCTAAGGGTTCTGTCATATTTGTAAATGAAAAAAGAATTCATTTCACAGGAAATTTCTTTTTAATTAGGAAATTATCTTTGCTGGATGGTTTTAATCACAGAAACAATGGCTCCAAATGACTGGTTAAGGGTCCAACAATGGAGGTCAAAGACAGAGGTCATCAAACTCAGTGAAATAGCCTGGCAAGTTAACTGCATTCATTTATTGGTTAACATTCTGGAAAATATAGCATTTTCAAACCACAGGTGCATTGGATTATTTTTTAAGACATGTTAAGAATGATATGTATTTTGCAAATGTATTAAATCATCATGGAAATTTTTTTTTAGAATTTTCCTTGCTTCCTTTTCATCAGTAGTAAAGCAAATTGAATGGTTAGTTGCCCAGTGTTCTTTAGCCTGACATAGAAATTCCAAAGGATAAACAGAGCCTGTGTTGGCCTTTATCCAGTAAGTATTTAAACTCCTTTTTAAATGGTCTGTATTTCTTGTTTTATATAATGATGGTAAAACAAATTCCTGCTCATTACATCTTTAATGTATGTTTATGGCTGTTGGGAAAATTATTAACACCAGCTAGCATTTAATGTTTGTTTATTTTCTGAGCAAGGCTATCCATACTATGGATGACAGTTCAACCATACATGCATGGAATAAATTATCAGGCTTCTTGAATTTCTTTTCTATAAAAGACTGCAATTCACATGGATAAAAAGGTTTGAATTTTAAGATTCCATCCTTCCCTTTTCTCATCTACAGTAAAATGATGGAAGAAGATAGTACTTTTTTTTAACTTTATTTATTTATTCATTCAAGTGTAATTAACATACAGCATGATATTAATTTTAGGTGTACAATATATTGATTGGACAATTTTATACATTTCTCAGTGCTCATCACAATTAAGCATACTTTTAATTCCCTTTATCTATTTCACCCATTCCCTACCCATCTATCCTCTGGCAGCCACCAGTTTGTTCTCTGTATTTAAGAGTCTGTTTTTTCCCTCTCTTTGTTCACTTGTTTTGCTTCTTAAATTCCACATGAGTGAAATCATATGGTATTTGTCTTGTATTTGTCTTCCTTGGACTGACTTCTATTTCACTTAGCCTCTTATACCCTCCAGCTCCATACATGGTGCAAATGTCAAGGTTTCATTCTTTTTTATGGCTGAGTAATTCTGTTGTACATATATACCACTTCTTTATTCATTCATCTACTGATGAACACTTGGCCTGCTTCCATATCTTAGCTCTTGTAAATGATGCTTCAATAAAGATAGGGATGCATGTATCTTCTTGAATTAGTGCTGTCATTTTCTTTGTGTAAATACCCAGTAGTGGAAAAACTGGATCATATGGTTATTCTATTTCTCATTTTTTGAGGAACCTCCATACTGTTTTCCACAGTGGCTCCAGCAATGTGCATTCCTACCAATGGTGCATAAGGGTTTCTTTATCTCCACATCCTTGCCAACATTTGTTATTTCTTGTGAATTTGATTTCAGTCATTTCGACAGGTGCAAAGTTATATTGCATTGTCATTTTAATTTGCATGATTAGTGATGTTGAGTCTCTTTTCATGTGTCTGTTGTCCATCTTTATATCTTCTTTGGAAAAATGTCTATTCAGGTCCTTTGCCCATTTTTAATTGGATTATTAGGATTTTTTGGTAATGAGTTGCATAAGTTCTGCATATGTTTTTGATATTAACCCTTTATTGGACATATCACTTGGAAATATCTTCTCCCACTCATTAGGTTGCCTTTTGTGCTGTTGATGGTTTCCTTTGCTACGTAAAAGCTTTTTATTTTGATGTAGTCCCAGCAGTTTAATTTTTTGTTTCTTTTGCAAGAGGAGATATATCTGGAAAATTGTTTCAATGGCTGATGACAAAGAAATTAATGCCTGTTTCTTACTAGCAATTTTATGGTTTCAGGTCTCACATCTAGGTCTTTAATCCATTTTGAATTTATTCTTATGCATAGTGTAAGAAAGTGATTCAGTTTCATTCTTTTGCATGTAGCTGCCCAGTTTTCCCAATACCATTTATTGAAGAGACTGTCTTTTTCCTATTTTATATTCTTGCCTTCTTTGTCATAGGTTAATTGACCATAAAGTTTATTAAGTTTATTTCTGGTCTCTCTGTTTTGTTTCATTGTGTCTGCTTTTGTGCCAGTACCATACTGTTTTGATTTCTGAAGCTTTGTAGTATATCTTGAATTCAGAATTGTGCTACTTCCTGCTTTGTTCTTCTTTTTCAAGATTGCTTTGGCTATTTGTTCTAGTTCTGTGAATACTCCTATTGATATTTTGATAGGGATTCCATTAAATCTGTAGATTGCTTTGGGTAGTATGGAAATTTTAGCAATATTGGTTTTTCTAATCCATGAATATAGAATATCTTTCCATTTGTTTGTGTCATCTTTAATTTCTTTCATCATGTATTTTTTTTCCCTTTGATTTCTTGGTTGATCCATTCATTACTTAGTAGCATGTTATTTAGCCCCTGTGTATTGTCCATATATACCACTTCTTTATCCGGATTTCATTTCAGATTTTTTTCTTGTGATTGATTTCTTGTTTCTTACCATTGTGGTCAGAAAAGAAGCACGACATTATTTCAGTCTTTTTTAATTCATTGAGACTTGTTTTGTGACCTAACATATGATTTGTTCTGGAGAATGTTCCACGTGCACTTGAAAAGAATGTGTATTCTGCTGTTTGGGGATGGACTATTCTGAATATATCTGTTACATCCATCTGGTCCAATGTGTCATTTGAAACCACTGTTTCCTTGTTGACTTTCTGTCTGGATGATCTATTCATCCAAGTTGGATGTTAAAGTCTCCTACTATTATCATATTACTGTAAATTTATTCCTTTATGTCTGTTAGTAGTTGCTTTATGTATTTAGGTGCTCTCATGCTGGATACATAAATATTCATAATTTTTGTATCGTTTTGTGGGATTATTTCCTTTATCATTATGTAGTTTCCTCCTTTGTCTTTCATTGTAGTCTTTGTTTTAAAATCTATTTCATCCGATAGAAGTATTGCTACTCCAGCTTTCTTTTGCTTGCATTTGCATTGTAAGTGTTTTTCTGATCCTTCACTTTCAGTCTGTATACGTCTTTAGGTCTGAAGTGAGTTTCTCATAGGCAGCATGTAGATGGGTCTTGCATTTTTATCCTTTCCATCACCCTATGTCTTTCATTGGAGCATTTAGTCCATGTACATTCAAAGTAATTATTGATAGGTATGTACTTGTGTTATAGTTGCTTTTGTAGTTCTCTGTTCCTTCCTTCTTTTTCTCTCCTTTCCTTCTGGTTTGATGGCTTTTTTTAGTGATATGCTTGGATTTTCTTTTTCTTTTTTTAAATGTTTATTTATTTTTGAGAAAGAGAGAATGAGTAGGGGAGTGGCAGAGAGATAGGAATACAGAGAACCCAAAGCAGGCTCCCCACCGTCAGCACAAAGCCCAACATGGGGCTTGAACCCACAAACGGTGAGATCACGACCTGAGCCAAAGTCAGATGCTCAACTGACTGAGCCACTCAGGCACCCTTCTAGGATTTTCCTTTTTTTTTGTATCTATTACAGGTTTTTGATTTGTGGTTACCATTAGGCTCATATAATGAGCATATAGCAGTCCATATTAAGTTGATGGTCATATAAGTTTGAATCCATTCTAAAAGCACTAAAGTTTGACTCCCCCTCCCCAAGTATGGTGTCATATTTTATATCTTTATTTATTTATTTATTTATTTATTTATTTATTTATAATTTTTTAAGTTTTTTAAAATGTTTGCTTATTTTTGATACAGAAAGAAACAGAATGTGAGCAGGGGAGAGGCAGAGAGAGAGGGAGACACAGAATCTGAAGCAGGCTCCAGGCTCTGAGCTGTCAGCACAGAGCCCGACACAGGGCTCGAACACACGAACTGCGAGATCATGACCTGAGCTGAAGTTGGATGCTTAACCGACTGAGCCACCAGGTGCCCTTTATTTATTTTTTAAAGCTTATTTATTTATTTTGAGAGACAAAGAGTGTGAGTGGGATAGGGGCAGAGAGAGACAGAGACTGAGACCAAGAATCCCAAGACATGGGATTCAAACTCATGAAACCCTGAGACCATGACCTGAGCTGAAACCAAGAGTTGGACGCTTAACCGACTGAGCCACCTAAGTGCCCCTACATCCTTTTAAAAAATTTATTTTTTTACTTTTAATTCTTGCATAATTAATGTACAGTGTTATATTAGTTTCAAGTATACAATATTGTGATTCAACAATTCTACACATTACTCAGTGCTTATCATGATAAGGATAGTCTTAATCTCCTTCACCTATTTCAACCATTCTCCTACCCAC
This sequence comes from Panthera tigris, assembly GCF_018350195.1. Taxonomy (NCBI): domain Eukaryota; kingdom Metazoa; phylum Chordata; class Mammalia; order Carnivora; family Felidae; genus Panthera; species Panthera tigris. The sequence continues at coordinate 15,133,538 of NC_056660.1, read as the reverse complement.
CACTCCTCTGGTAGCCACCAGTTTGTTCTCTGTATTTCATTCTATGTTTTTATTTGTCTCTCACACTTTATATCCTTTTATTTTGTGGACCCCTTGACTGATTTTTACAGATATAATTGATTTTACTGTTTTTGTGCTCTAACCAACATACTGGTTTTATAAGTGATTAATCTGCTAGTTTTGTTTTGTTTGCATACACCTGTGAATTTTTTTTTCCTTTTCTAATTTTGTTCCTGATTATGGCATTTTCTTTCCTCCTTTTTTTTTTAAGAGTTTTTTTTTTTTTAAGTGTTTATGTATTTTCGAGAGAGAGAGAGAGAGAGAGAGAGAGAGCAAGCAGGGGAAGGGCAGAGAGAGAGGGAGACAGAGGATCCCAAGCAGTCTCTGCACTGTCAGTGCAGAACCTGATGCGGGGCTCAAACCCACAAACTGAGCTCATGACTTGAGCCAAAGTCAGGCACTTAACCAACTGAGCTACCCAGGCTCCCCATGGCCTTTTCTCTCCATTCAAATAATTTCCTTTAATGTTTCTTACAAGGCTGGTTTAGTGGTGATGAACTTTTTAAACTTTTATTTGGGAAGCTCTTTATCTCTTTTTCTATTCTGAATGATAGCCTTGCTGGATAGAGTATTCTTGATGACAGGGTTTTGTTTTGTTTTGGTTTGGTTTGGTTTGGTTTTTTTTTCCTTTTGGCACTTTGAATATGTCAGCCACTCCTTTTTGGCCTGCAAAGTTTCTGTTAAAAAATCAGTTGACAGCCTTATGGGGTTTCCCTTGCAAGTAACTGTTTTCCTTTCTCTTGCTGTTTTTAAAATCTCTCTTTATCACTGCTTTTTGCCATTTTAATTATTGAGTGTCTTGATGCGGACTTCCTTGGTTTAATTTTGTTAGGGGCTTTTTGTGGCTCTTGGATCTGGATGTTTGTTTCCTTCTCCAGATTAGGAAAAATTTTCAATTATTATTTCTTCAAATAAGTTTTATGCCCCCTTTTCCCTGTCTTCTCCTTCTGGGATTCATATTGCAAACGTTGTTATGCTTGATGACATCACTGAGTTCCCTTAACATATTCTCATTTTTTATTAGTCTTTTTATTTTTTGTTGTTCAGCTTGGTTGCTTTCCTTTACCCTGTCTTCCAGCTTGTGACCCATTAGTTTGCCTCCTCTAATCTGCAGTGTATTTTTTATTTCATTTTTTGAGTTCTAAATCTCTAGTTCTGGTACCTCTTTGTTGAAGGTTTCCCTGAGTTCCTCCACTCTCTTCTCAAGTCCAGTAAGTATCTTTAAGACCATTACTTCGTTGTTGTTGTTGTTGTTGTTGTTTTTAATTTTTTTAATGTTTATTCATTTTTTTGAGAGAGAGAAACACACACAGAGCACAAATAGGGGAGGGGAAGAGAGAAAGAGAATAGAGTTTAAAGCAAGCTCCAGGCTCTGAACTGTCAGCACAGAACCCAACACAGGGCTTGAACCCCCAAACTGCAAGATCACAACCTGAGCCGAAGTTGGACACTTAACCCACTGAGCCAGTCAGGCACCCCTGTTGTTGTTGTTGTTGTTGTTGTTGTTGTTGTTGTTTATTTACTTACTTTTGAGAGAGAGAGCACAGTGGGAAGGAAACAATCTTAAGCAGGTTCCATGCTGTCAGCACAGAGCCTGACACAGGGTCGAACTCATGAACCAAGAGATCATGACCTGAGCTGAAGTCAAGAGTCAGACACTTAACTGACTGAGCCACCCAGTCACCCTATGACCATTACTTTGAATTCTTTATTAGACATATTGCTTATCTCTGTTTTATTTTGCTTTTTTGCTGTGATTTTGTCCTGTTCTTTCATTTAGAACATATTCCTCTGTTTCCTCATTTTGTCTAATCTCTGTTTGTTTCTATGTCTCAAGAGAGTCGGTTATGTCTCCTGCTCTTGCAAGTAGCTGACTTATAAAGAATTGGTCCTGTAGTGTGCTGTAGTTCATCAGAATGAAGCACTGCAGGGGTGTCTCCTATGTAGATGGCACGTACCCTTCTGTTGTGGCTGAGCCTCATTTGCCTTCAGTCCAGTTGGCTGCAATGGCCCACTTTGACCTGTGGGTCGGGTTTGGTTCCTCTGCTGTTAAGGTGCTGGTCTGGAGCCATTGTGGACCATTGTAGTTGGGCAGTATCAGTAGTCAGACCACATGCCTGCCCTCATCCCTTTTCCTGGGGCTTTGCTTGCACTGAACTACCGTGCAATCTTCCTACGTTGTCCCCTGACAGACTTTCCTTTTTTGGGGGTGGCGGGGGGGGGGGTGCGGCAGTCAGACCAGATGCCTGCCCCCAGTCATTCTTTTAGGCTCTCAGACACTGATCAGCAGAGCACTCTCTCTGCACTGCCAGTAACAAGGTTCATCTGGGACTACTAGTGTATATGCTTATCTATAGTGTATATGGTTATCTTCCCCTCTTCCCACGGCAAGAGTGACACTGGAGTGGTGCTGATCTCTGCAGGGGCTGCTTGCAGGATGAGATATGGCAGGAGCCACTTTGGAGGGACTCCTGCCAAGTGGAGCAGGTTGGATGGGACCGATCTGCAGAAGAATGCAGGGGCAGGGTATGTTATGTTAGCAAAGTACATTTGTCCCCACTGGTTCCAACAGGTGTTTGGCTATCTAGGTTTGGGGGGTGGAGAAATGGCACCCACCACCTCTTTTGTTCTTGGAGAAGTCTTCTAAAAATCCCTGCCCCTTCAGCACAGGTAAAAGATAGTACTTTAAGAAAGTACATGTTTACACAGAATCTTTGCCTTTCATGTCATCAAAGTAGATCTTATGTAAACAAATAAATATAAGTGAGACAATGTGTTTTAATAAGATTCAAGGCTAGTAAATAACTCATTAGCATTAATATATGCTTATGAGTCGTACTTGAAAAGTATATCAGATTCTAGCTAGAAATGACAGCCAAGAAAATCAGTGTCAATTTGAAGTGTTAGGATGCTAATTAACTGAAAGACAGGTATCAGAGGGAATTGAATGAATTTGTAATTTAGTATCTATGCCCTGCATGCTTAGCAGTCAAAAACAATTATTTTTATTTGCCTGAGATCACTAACAGAAAATAATATGTATGCTGTAAAGCACTAAACACAAGTAAGTTATTTTTATGATTGCTATTGTCAATCGTTTTAGTTTTTCACTCATTTTACATTTTACTCATCGTTCTGGCAATTTAGTTTCTCAGACCAATAATACTGTTGCCTGAGAAGTAGTGTCACTAATTCCTTGGGAGAAGGAAAAAGAACAAAAAGCAAAAAACCACAGACCCTACAGTAACCATTACAATTAAAGGAGATAACCATAACAGCAGAAAATACTGTCTTAGCTCAGACTGCTATTAAAAAAAAAAAAGATGATAGACTATGTGACTTAAACAACAAACATTTATTTCTAATAGTCTTGGAAGCTGAAAGTCCAAGATCAAGGTGCTGGCAGATACTAGTGTCTGGTGATAGCCCACTTTCTGGTTTACTGATGGCCACCTTCTTTTCATGTCCTCATATGGCCTTTCTTTGGTGTGCATATTCAGAGAGAGAGAGAGCAAGCTCTTTGGTCTCTAAGGGCACTAATCCCACCATGGAAGGCCCGCCCTCATGACTTTGACTAACCCTAATTACCTCCCAAAGGCCTGTCCTCCAAATACCATTACACTTGGGGCTTCAACATATGAATATTGAGGGTCTACAAACATTCAGTCCTTAGCAAGCACACACTCTGTGGCGCCTTTAGGTGTGTACAAGATCCTGGAGGAAAAAAAACACAATCTCACTACTGAATACCACCAGGAGGTCTAACCATTTCACAAGTTTGCTTCAAAGCCTGTTCTTCCTCCTGACAGGCTGTCAGCTAATGGCTTATTCCAGGGTATTAAGAACAGCTAACACTTACTTTGGGTCAAGGACTATTCTAATCACTTTACATATAATAGCTAATTTAATTTATATTTAACACTAATAGTACACTATATGGTAGGTACTGTTATTATCTTCATGTTCAGTAGGTGACTGGCAGAGCTGGAATTTACATCCAGGCAGTCTGGTAGCAATAGAGTTTTAACCACTATCCTGGTCTTTGAAGTCTTCCCTCACCCCCACCTGTCACCAGATCCATCCTTTTATTTCTTCCTCTCTATTCTCACTGATCTCAGTAATTCATTTGGGCCCTTATGTGAGCTTCCTGCCTGTTAAGAGACTAAATGGACAAATGGACAATGGCTAGACCATATGTAAAAACAGAACTCTGACTCACAGTCTGCAGCAGTCAGTCCAGAAAAGCAACCCATGATATTCAGTAACCAGCCCAGGAAGATGGTCTACTGTCTGCAAGTCAGACTTGTAGGAAGTCAGGACATTATCTCTAGCAACAGTCCAGGAAGCCTAACCATAACTTCTGTAACAATTGGCCCAAAACAGCCAAAACTTGATTAATCACTGAAAACTTCCCTAATTTTTGTCCCTACTTCCAGTTTAGGACCCACCAGAGAAAGCCAAATATGCACCCTAACCAATCACATAGGATGACGCACTTCTAGTTAGCCCACCTACAGCTTCCCCATGCCAGCAGCCTCCAATAAGGGCACACCTGAAGCTTCACTATAAAGCTTTCCCACTTCTCTGCCTGACTTTGTGTCTCTGCAACAGTGATGGCTGACTTTCTTACTGTAGCAAGCTCTGAATAAATAGCCATGGCTATAGGTTGGTCTTTGTTCATTTCACACTGGTCTCTTGTCCTGCCTCCATACTTTCCCTCTGTAGCATAGAGATGGTCTAATTGAGTATTGTAGGAAGAGAAAGAAGCAGTGCTTTGCAGGTAAGCAGAATTCAAAAAGCTGGGTAGGAGGCTGGGATGACCACACACATGAGAATGGCATGTGCAGAGGCTAAAGACATTTCTATTTGCCCTTAGTCTCCTAAACCCCTTCCTCACCGGGAAAGAAAGTTGAGCTAAGATATAATCTACTTTACACAGTTCCAGCCAGCTTAGTGGTTACAGAATTGTTGTAACATAATGTATTATCACAGGCAAGTAACATGGTAATTGAAGGGTTTTAGTACCTACAATTAAACTTGATATCATTAACATCTCATAGATTCCTGTAGTACAGAGAGAGGAATCCGTACTTGTACCAGCAGAGAGCAATACTTGGCTCCTGTGGAAAGATTACAGAACCAAACATGCAGGTATATAGTAAGAAAGCCTCCTAAAATGAGAAAGGTTTTACTCTAGATCATGTCAGCCTATTTTCTACAAGTCCCAACAGCCAAGGAACAACAATGTACCTGCATACACAGAATGCAAAACCACTTAGGATTACAATGAATGGGCCATGAGCAATGTAAATGGATTGGACATTGCAAATGCATGTAGATCAATAACAGATCACTTCAATGCATTTACTTCTATGGTTGCTTTTAAGATTTGAACCACCTGTCAGTACAAACAGCTGTAAGGCTTTGAATACCAAGCAACACCTTTACATCTTCAAATAGTTACAACCCTCCCACAGATGATTTTAAAAGGAGGAAGAAATATATTTATCTTTTCCGTTAACTATCAAGAAAACATGAATTAGGATAGTAAAGCTCCCACTTGATGGAAATGAAGACATTGCTAAATAAGTACTATCTGTCTACAGTGATGTTTACAAGACCATAGTCCCTGAGGGAAGACCACTTAGCACAAGAGTCTTGTGTTCATGTACATGTAACAACTCAATCCCACTGCACTGCACAGTGTAAATTCTCAGGGAATATTACTGAATCAAGAGATGGATGTTCCTAAGAGCAGAGCTAGGTTATGGGCCTGAACCAACTGTACATCCTTTGGAGGATCTTTTAATCTCCTTTTTGTATATATTAGGTACATTCTTGGAAGGTGGCAGTTTCCCACTGCACTGCACAGTGTAAATTCTCAGGGAATATTACTGAATCAAGAGATGGATGTTCCTAAGAGCAGAGCTAGGTTATGGGCCTGAACCAACTGTACATCCTCTGGAGGATCTTTTAATCTCCTTTTTGTATATATTAGGTACATTCTTGGAAGGTGGCAGTTTCCCTCTTCTCAAGCCCTTTGACTTCTACACTGGTTCACACCCTCCAGGAATAATAATGACAGTTAACACAAAAGGGCTTCTTAGTTCCAGACACTGAACTAATCCCTTTCTAGTCATTTGCTGGTTTAATCATCACACACTCTATTAGTAGGTGCTGTTACTATACTTGCTTTACAGATGAGGAAACCAAGGTTTAGTATGGCTAACTCATCCATGGTCCCACACCTTGGTGGCAGAACTGGGATTCAGACCCAGTCTGTCTGTCTCAGGAAGTCTGAGCTCTTAAGGGTGATGGCCTACTGCTCTGTCTCTTGTCCGGACCATTGCCAGAACTTGCAAATTTGTGTCTCTATTTCTTCCCCAGTCTTTCCTCTTCAACCCATTCCCCACATGGCTTATAGAAAAATTACTTCTAAATCTATATCTAGTCACAAACCTTACGTAACACCCCTCAATAGCTCTTTGATGTCTTAGAACAAATTTCCAATTCCTTTTTGAGGCTTTCAGTATTCAGCATGACCTAGTCATCTCCCTATTTTTCTAATCTCATCTCTGACCTCCCCAGATCTCCATCCTCCACCTTAATTTGCCTGGAGTTAATCTTAATGTTTTATTTCAGACATGTCTTCCTACCAGAAGCTTTCTGGCAATTTATTCTGCTAATCACTCCAGACTGGGATAGGTGCCCATACCCCTGTAACAACCCTCTACAAATCTACATCACCACGCTTCCCATACGCTATTAAAAATATATATTTTTAAATATTCATGTACTGTCCATCCAACCTGTGATAAATTAGGTTGTTCCCAAGTCTTCACTACTGTCCTGTAATAAAACCATGCACCTGGCTCTGCTGTGTATCTTTCAGGGCCTCCCATAGATGCAGAGTCTACAGCCCTCCCCATTGACTTGACTTGGCGCTTGGCTATATAATTTGCTCTTGTCAATGGATTCTGTTCATTGGGAGGATTTCCCCTTGCCACTGTGCTTCCAGGTAATCCCTGAGTAGGAGTTCTGCACCTGTGCTTGATTTTTGTCTTGCTCCCTCCCACCAAGCAAACCCATTGTTAAATTAAGTAAACAAGAAGGCCATTAGACTGAAGTGGCTCTAATGCTCTGATGGCCTACATAGCAAACCCAAACCTAAGCCTGTAAATTACTGAAAGTTAAAAAACTGAAACCTAAGGAATACTACTCACAAACAGGAACTAGGTTTTAAGCTATAACCAATCAAACACTTTCTTTGCCTCTGCATCTTCTCTGTATAAGTCTTTCCCCTAGCTCCTGTTGGTATAGTGCTCCAATTTGGCTCTGCCCAATTTAGGTCAGTTTTTGTTCAAATAAACTTTAAATTTTTTAGTACGCCTCATTTTATCTTTTAACACTGTCCATGAACCAAGCTCAGCTTTTTGTCCTTTCTTGGGGGTGGTCATAAAGGAGCTCCTATGTGGCCAGAAATATGAGCCCAGGGAAAAGTGGATTTGCAGAGCAGTTATGACAAAGACTGTCATTAACCCCTCAGGGACTCTGACACTAGGATGGCCTTTCTGAGTCTTCACCCTGATGTGAGAGGGCCCTGCATCTATCAATTCTTGTAAGCAGGCTGCCCAGGGAAGGGGCATGACCTTAGGCCAGGAAGTTGTCTTCAGCTATGGGCAATCCCTGGAGGGGCTGATATGAGGGACAGCAGCTGTAGGAAGCAGCATCCCCTTAAGCTGGAGGAATAAGTTCTTCAGTCCCATAGGGCATCTCGGCAGTTCAGAAGAGTAACTACTACACCAGTGATTCTCAAAGTGTGGTCCCCAGACCAGCAGCATCAGCATCACCTAAGACCTTGAGAGAAATGCAAATTCTCAAGGCCTATGTCAATCTATGTGAATCAGATGCTCTAGGGGTGAGGCCAGCAGTGGTTAACAAACTGGCAGGGTATGAGAAGCAGTGCATGCACCAATGATGGCAGTGTGCCTGGTTGGAATGCATAGAAGATGTAATGACTGATTAATTAACATGGAAAGAGCAGCTGCCCTATTTGCTTCTGAGGGCGGCCGTGGGGACAGCGTCTATCATATTACCATAACAGAGAAGCCCAGGTGCCTCATCTGTTACCCCCAGAGCCATAAGTATAGTCCTTCTATATTGCTGTGCTGTTCCCAGAGATGAAAACTGAGTTGCTTAAGTATCAGTTTGGCTGAAGTCTGAAGGAGTGTGCAAACTGAATAATTTATTTCCCCCAACAGGAGAATGTTAGTGTTATTTGTCTGATTGACTACCTCTACCTCCCTCTCAGGCAGTCCCTAGAATCCTATTTTTCTGCGGGCCTGCTGTCAGAGCCTCTGCATGCTCCATGGGAGTGGGCAAGCTCTTTCCTCCCCACCCTCACTGATCTGATCATGGCTGACTTCTGGCTCTGGAGACATGCTCCTTGGCTGTTAATGGGCCTCTAGTCCTTGAAACTCGAGTTTCCCTGCCAACATTCAGAATAGGCCAGTAAGTAGTAAGTCTGTCCATAAATGTACTTAGGTGAATTAAATAGCATAGTCATTGCTTTTAGATTACTTGTAATCAGCTGTAGTGTGAAGTAATAGGGGCCTAGATTTGGGGGTCTTTTCTGCTTATTTTGATGGACTTTTGGGTCTCAGGTCCCAGCCAGACTTTCTGTGGTCAGAGCTGCCTTTCCAGTCTTGGATATAGAGTTTATGGACTAAGCTTTTGTTTTAGCCAATGTTACATGGGACTACCATTCAAGATTTATCCCAAGTGAAGGCTCATATAGTGATGTATACACATCCCAAACATTAAGCGTAAATTCAGATGAAACCCAAGGAGACATTATAGCAAATTGCTTAAATGTGTAGGATTTGGAATCAAACAGAGTTGGATTCAAATCCTCATTCCTCCATTCCTAGCTATGTGAGCATGGGTAAGCTACTCATATTCTCAGTAAAATGGGAGTAATGAAAAGAACTGCCTTACTAGGTCATTCCAAGGACTAAATAAAGCAAAGAGAGTGAAGTTCTTAGCCCAGTACCAGATACTTCACAAGCCTTTGTGGTTATCTTAATTCTTAGCATCAGGGTTATTTTTGTTAGAATTAGGGCCTTTATATAGTATTTTTGAACTTTGCTTATTTCACATAATAATACTTAGAATTCTTGCTTTTATGAGAACTGTACAGTTAATAATGTATTTTCTCATGTACAATTTATTTTGTTCTCACAACTACACAATGTGATGAAGTTTTATTATTCTCATCTTAGAGATGAATTAACTGAAGTCAGTAGTTAATCCCATCCCCAATCACACAGACTTGGCAGAGATGGGACTGGTCCTGAGGCTGGCTGAATTCTACTCATGATACCTCAGTTGGAGAATATAAAGGACAAGTGATCTAACATTTGTGGGATAGGAATCCTAGAAATACTTTTCAGTTGTCCCCGGAGCTATCCCCTGTGTTTCTATTTAGAATTCGAATCATTGCAGATAATGGTGGTATATGAAATCACCTTTTGAAGCTAATTAATGTCCTTATAACTAGTAAGTTTTCTTGGCAAGATTTACAGCCTGATAGAATTATTTCCACACTATTAAGGAAAACTCTTCCTGTGGTCCCTGTGTGTTTTCTCAACACTCTACTACACAACTACTTCACTTCTGACACTTCTGGTTCCTAAATGTGTTGGAGTTTTTCCACACTAAGCAATTCTGTGACACTAGCTGGACACTAGCTGTGTCCAAGAAGGTAACTCAATTCTGACACTATCTACGCGGAGTTAGTGCAGACCCCACAATTTGAGGGTTCAGTCCTACAAGACTACCCCCCAAATACACATACTTTAGATTCCAGTGGCAAGTCCAGGTTGTCACCTGTGCCTCTGACCAACTGGCTGTAAATTAAAGGTTCCTACCACCCCTCCTGAGGTTTGACTTGTTTGCTAGAGGGGGCTCACAGAACTCAGGTATTTTACTTACTAGATTACTGTGTTGGGGTGAGGGTAGTTTTCATTTACCTTTTAAGGTTTTTCGGGCTAGTCTAAGAATTAGATTGACATGAAACAGATTAACAGGAGAAAATCTAATTTAATTACATATAGGGGCACTTGGGTGGCTCATTTGGTTGAGGATCTGACTCTTGTTTTTGGCTCAGGTCAGGATTTCACGGTTTGTGAGACCCCCATATCAGACCCCAAGCAGCATGAAGATTCTCTCTCCCTCTCTCCCTCTCTCTGCTCCTCCCAACCCCCAACTCCTCCCTACCTCTCTCTCTCTCAAAGTAAATAAACTTAAAAAAATTAATTACATACTTACAGGGAATCCATATAACCATGAGATTCTAGAGAAAAGCCAAATGAAGTATATATGTCATCCTGAAGTAGGAAGAATGAGGTAGAGGTCTGGAGCTTCAAAGGAAAGGAAGACAATTCACAGGAAAATGGAAAGAGTAAATGTTTAGTAAACAAATATTTTCTGGGCCATCCAGAAACAATGGGACACAGAGAGGACTTTTATCAAACAGGCCTTGCTAGGTTTTTCCTGTATACCACACCTAGTTCATGTTATAATCATAGTTATTTATGGTAATAGCTCTTTTCCTAGAGCAGATCTTCTATCTAAATTCTTAGGTGGAAGGTTAAAGTTTCTTCCTGAGTCTTAATTGTTCCTTAATTGTTATCAGCTCAAAATAACCAGCATACCAAACAACACATCTTGGGTTGACTCTTTCTGAACCCCTGCACTAGTTTGTTATAAAAAGATATAATTCAGGAACAGCCTGCATGAAAGAGATGCATAAGGCCAAGCATGTGAGGAATGACACGGAGTTTCCATATCCTGTCTGGGTGCACCACTCGCCGAGCACCGCCACCTGTTTACCATCATGGACACTCTTTTTGAGACTTTTATTGAGGCTACATTACATTCCTTTGATTGATTGATTTACTGGCCATTGGAGATTCAGTTGAGCTCCAGTCCTTCTCCCCTCCCTGGAGGTCAGAGGGCTGAAAGTTTCAACCCTCTAATCACACGGTTGGTCCTTCTGGTGACCACCCCTCCCTCATCCCTAGGGGCTTTTTGAAAAGTCATGAACTCAGCTGTGGTTGAAAGGGGCTTGCTCTCAGGACCCCTGAGTGGCTCAGGCAGTTGAGCCTTCTCAGGTCATGATCTCATGGTTTGTGAGTTCAAACCCTGCATTGGGCTCCCTGCTCAGTGCGGAGTCTGCTTTGGAGTCTCTGTGCCCCTGCCCCTGCCCAGCTCGCATGCTCAATATCTCTCTCTCTAAAAAATAAACCAAAGAAAGAAAGAAAGAAAGAAAGAAAGAAAGAAAGAAAGAAAGAAAGAAAAAAGGAGGGGTGCCTGGGTGGCTCAGTTGGTTTAGTGTCCAACTTCAACTCAGTTCATGGTTCATGAGTTCGAGCCCCGCATCGGGCTCACTGCTGACAGCGCAGAGCCCACTTAGGATCCTCTGTCCGCCTCCCCCTGCCCTTCCCCTGCTCACGCTCTTTCTCTCTCTCAAAAAGAAATATTTTTAAAATAAATAAATAAAAAGAAGAAAAGGAAAAACAAAAGGAAAGGGGCTTGTTATGAATAACAAAAGACTTCCATTTCACCCTTACTTTTCTGCTATTTGAGGAACTAGGAACAAAACAAAATATTATACCAAAGATGCCCCTATGACCTCTATATAGGAAATTGCAAGGGCTTTAGGAATAGTGTGCCAGAGACAGTGGATAAAGACCAAATATACACGTCTTATTAGAAATCACCATATCACATGTGCTAATATCAGGGAATACTGAGATAATAGATGTGAACGTTTGGAAAAAGACATCTATTGGTAAAAAGAAACAGGCCCAAAATAGATTATTTATGTTAAGCCCCCACCAAAACTTAATACTAATCTAATTTCAGTTTCAGCCTCTCCCAAGAGTGGAATTTTAAACCAATCAGTCTGGAATTTTCTGAGCAGCACTAGTAGGATAATCTGCCTGATAAGACTCCCTGCCTTCCCCTAAGGGAAAGTGACCTTGTCTGAAACAATCCCTTCTTCTCTTTCTCTTTTCTTTTCTCTTCTTCCTCCCCTTACCTGCCTTCCCATAAAAACCTTTCCCTTTGTACAGTTTCTCAGAGCTCCTTTTACTTGCTCCATGGGACTTTGCCCCTATTCAGGAACTATTGGTCAAAAACAGTCAGATCTTTACATTTACTCAGTTGAATTTTGTTTTTAAACATTATCAAGAATGAAAATCTGGCCCTGTCACATCCCTGGTTATGACCTTTTAATTCAGTGGTTCTCAATTTTACATACACCTTACCCAGGGAGCTTTAGAAAATACCAATTCCTGGATTTCATCAATCGGAGGTCCTGATTTTACTGGTTAGGTAAGGCCTAGGTATAGGTCTTTAAAATCCTGGGCCACCTGCAACATGATCATTTGGGATGCTTGTTAGAAATACAGACTCCAGGGCCTTACCCCAAGTCCAGTGGACCAAACTCTGAGAATCACAGAACCATTTTCCAACAAGCTATTTCAGTGAAATAGCTGTACATATGGGATCGCCTCTGCATACTCTGCTTTTGGAGCACCTAGGTGGCTCACTCAGTTAAGCGCTGGACTCTTGAACTCAGGGTTGTGAGTTCAAGTCCCTCACTGGGCTCTGCACTGGGCATGAAGGCCACTTAAAAAAAAAAAAAAAAGCATATTCTGCTTGTGTGGTTATGGGGGATGAGATTCAGCATTTCTAATGGGCTCCTACATTATGCCAAGTTTCTTGGTCTGGGGCACACATTCCAGAGTGGCAAAATCCTAAGTAATTCTTTTTTTTTTCCCCCTTGTTTTTGATGACGTTGACAGTTTAAGAGTACTGGTCAGGGGTTTTGCCAAATGTCTCTCAATCTGGAATTTTCTGGTGTTTTCTTATGATTAGGCGGGGGTTATGGGTTTTAGAGAGGAAGACCACAAAGTGCCATTTTCATCACATGGTGGTACCAAGGGTATGTACTGCCAACGTGATTTCTCGCTAGTAGTGTTGACCTTGATCACCTGGCTGAGGTAGTGTTTGTCAGGTGCTAAATGATTCTAATTAATGCAAATGAATTTTAAGATCCTCTGATGTGCTGGGAAGGATTCCAACTGCCTAGCTTAGCATGGAGAGCCCTCAGAGATGTGCCCCTTCCTCAATCTTCCATCTCCAAACACTAATACTCCTGATTTGCACTTTAGGCTGCATAAGTAACAAACCACTTGCAGTTTACCACCCCGTGTACACACACACACACACACACACACACACACACTGCCCAGAGGTCACTCCCTCCCTTCTTCAAAGAAGTTACCAGGTTAGACTTCAGCTTACGTATCACCTGTGCCACACCACTTCCCAATCTTCTCTTTGCTCTCAGCTCTCACTGCTTCCTCAATCCTATCACTAACTCTATTTGATTGAAATTAACTTTTTTTTTAATGTTTTATTTTTTTTGAGAGAGAATGCCAGTGTGTGAGCAGGGGAGGGGCAGAGAGCGAGGGAGACAGGATTGGAGGCGGGGTCTGCGCTTACAGCAGCAAGCCCAGTGCAGGGCTCAAATTCATGAACCCAACCTTGAGATCATGACCCGAGCCGAAGTCAGACGCTCAACCAACTGAGCCACCCATGCATCCCTGAAGTTAACTTTCTATGCTTCTCTCTTTCCTAACAGAATTTTAGTTTTGTAAGAATGGGGACTTTGAAGTGTTCATCCTGTACCAACAGCACATAGCATAGTCAACAATCAATAAATATGTGTTAAATTATGTGCCAAATCCAAACCATACCATAAATATCAAAGAAAATCACCTACCCTTTGAAGGTATATTTCTCCTCCTCAAATTTATGAAATTAAATAATGTCACTGTCAGGTAAGAGGTGTTTAAAAGGTCTAGAAATCCTCAGTTCTCTGTATTTCTGCAGCCTAATTATTACCATGCATTTCCACTAATCTTCCTAGTGGTCTTTTTTTTTTTTTTTTTTCTCAATTTCCTCTTGCAGCCAAGAGGAAGTGTAAACCAGCACTCGGAAGGCTTCTGTTGTCGTTATTAATTCCAGCACCATTGTTACATTTCAAAAGAGGATGCAAGTAGTCAGTGACATGTGAGCAGTTGGGTGGTTTCACTGGCGGTGGCTGTCAGGTAGCTGAATTGGGAACATCGATCAGCTCACTGCCCTTTAGAATCTACCCTCCAAGGTTACATCCAAACCACCTTAACGGGGCAGCGCAAAGGGCAGAGACAGCAGCTTTGCACGCCGTGGTTTCATCCATCACGCTCCTAACCAGCAAATAGAGACTGATGAGGGATCTCAGTGCACAGGGCAGGGCTGTTCACACTCTGCTTGCTGTGCTCAGTGCCTCTCCCATCTTGCTCCAAACATCTCCTCTGAAATATTTGCTTTGGAAGGCAAATATTGATCCTCGCTGCCACTGGCTCTTTCATTAAAATGCTTGGCTCCTTGATACACATTCTTTGCTTAATTACTTTCCTTCATCTTCCATCTGAAACTATGGAGTAAATTTAGCACTGTGGAAATTCACTTTGATTCCAAAGCTCCTTCTTGCCCAGGTAGTGTTCTTAAATAAATCTGGAGGCATTTGGTATTCCAGATCTTTCCTGGCTGAGGCAAAGCCTGTGCTGGGCCAGAAAGTCTGTGTGATTCACAAAGGCATTCAGCTTAGAGATGGCTTCCCCTGCTGTTACCACCCTCTGCGTTTCCTGAACGGGCTACCTGGGCTGCTTGGAGGGTTTTGCCCAGCTGTGCACACTGGGGCATCTCTTGTAAGGCCCAGACCAGCTTTTGCTCACTTTCCACCCCCGTGCCTGCTTCAAGTAGAATGAGTCATTCGGGACAAATGAAGAAGAGTTTGGGTGGGGGGCTTTGGTTCTGGTTTGCAAGCCCACAGCTCCCAGAGCTGGGTTTCAAGCTACACGGCTACCCCCCACCCCTCCACTGCCTGGAGAAGGAAGCTTTTACGAATCATGCAACAATGTTTTGCGATTTGAAAAAGCCTCCCATGCCTGCATCATGTTAGGCCTTTAAAAGTGCTGGTGAGTTACAAGATGATTCCCCCTGTTACTCAGCAACACTACATCACAAAAATACCGAACTCTGAAAGGGGCTCCTTTCCGCATCTGCCCACCATGATCTCTTAGGGCCCATCTGTTTCTCTTCTCAGGTGCCTTAGGTGTAATTCAGTGGTTCTCAACCCTACCCACATTAGAATCACTAGGGAGGTTTTAAAACAGAATTCGCCTTCAGGAAGTTCGACTCGGTCTAGAATGGAGCCCTGGCAAGAGTAGGTTTGGAGAGCTCTCCACGTGATCCTAATTGAAGCTGAGGCTGAGAACCACTGAACGCTGTCCTTCTAAGATCCTTTTCTGTGGCAGAGAAAGAATTTTCTGCTGCTTAGTCCCCCCCAAGTCATCAGCTGCACTTAGACACCACCACTACCTTTTTCTTCTTCTTCATCAGAAACTAGAACTTTCTTTTAATATATTATCATATAATAATATATAAATTATAATATAATATAATATAATATAATATAATATAATATAATATAATATAATATAATATATTGTCAAATTGGTTTCCATTCAACATCCAGTGCTCATCCCAATAGGTGCCCTCCTCAGTGCTCATCACCCACTTTCCCCTCTCCCCTACCCCCATCAGCCCTCAGTTCTCAGTATTTAAGAGTCTGTTATGGGTTGTCTCCTTCCTTCTCTGTAACTTTTTCCCCCCTTCCCCTCCCGCATGGTCTTCTGTGAAGTTTCTCAGAACTTTTCAAATCAGTATGACTTTTTTCTTAAGGGAGTTGCCCAGTTTCTGAACCCTGTATTATGTTTCCTGAATCCCCCTCCTCTATCCCATATAAATTTTAGAGAATCAGGGCTTACCTTCCACATGGAAGCTGAAATGCTGTATACTCACCTTCCCAACCTCCCTTGTGGTCAAGCACAATCAGGTAACCTAGGCTTCGCCAGTCAGTGAATGGCTCCCTTTGACTTGCGAGCCATAAGACAAAACAGAAAGAATTCAGAATCTTCCGGAGGCAGTAGGAGTAGGTGCCCCAACTCCGGGGCCAGTGGTAGCAGGGTGTAAGCTGCCCCATCAAATGCTTGACAGCTGCAGAGCACTGTTCTCACCTAGTCTGTGCACAGTGTGACTTTCAGTCTCTTTCGTGACTTCGTCCTCAAGCCTGGTTTTTCTCCATGGTTCTGTGAGGAAGCAGTATCCCTTTGACAGATTCCTTTCCAGAGTTAGTCTCTGTTTATAACCAAGAAACCTCTTGTCCTTTCATGAGGGATGTCACAAACTATTCTCACAAAAGTCATCTCCTTTGGGATGAAAGTTGTACTCCTATCCTTGGGATACAAGTCCAGAGATCAGGTTTGAAACTTTCTATTTCTATTTGCTTAATTTCCATTTTTCCTTCCAGTGCTACGAATGGACAGTATAGCCAATTAACTTTCATTTTCATCCTCCATTCATAGCAGAACTCAGGTTAAGCCTCCCCTAGAGTGGTCTCTGTCTCTGTGCCCTCCATCGAGCTGCCCATGGTATTTATCACAGGGTAGCTGTATCATCAAAACAGCAGCCCCATTTGATGGACTTTATACCATGAGTGGACTGTACCAACTGTGGAAATAAACCTCTCTTTTCTAAAACCATGGGTGGGATTTACTAATATTCTTTATTCACATTAGCTGAGAGAAAGAAGTAATGACATCTAATTGCTTCATGAGGGTTTCGTTAGTGGATACCCATCCAGGGTAATTATGAGCATCAGCCTGAGGGAAAGGAGTTCAGAGGGAAGCTGCTCTCATATGGTATATCTCAAAGCCTTCTTCCCTCCATGCTTTGATGATAGCTGAATCATAAAAGGCATGGAATAAAGCTTCATAAAGTACAATTTCATCATAAACCAGGGCAATTTTTATGCTCACACCCCGACCAAAGCACCTTAATTCCAGTGTCAGAATGAATCGCCGATTTGTAACTCAAATATCTAACACATACTCAAGCACTCAACACAGATGATGCTCACCCCAGTTATGCCAGCTAGAAGTGATACATTCTGTAACTAATCCCCCAAAGTCCTAGCTTTTTCTTTTGCAGATTTCTTTACAAAGTTTGGTATAAGCTGGTGACAGAAGGCTTCTTTCCGTAGTTCTTTCACATACAGTATTGGCATGCATTTGAAGTCCTCATAATTCTAGGAAATACTGTTTTTCTGAGGTTTTGGTTGTGGGGTGCTATGGACTAAATGTTTGTATCAAGCTGAAATTCACATGTGGAAGCCTTCACCCCACCTGATGGTATTTGGAGATAGGGCCTTGGGGAAGTAATTATTTTTAGATGAGTTTATGAGGGTAGAGTCCTCCTGATGGGATTAATGGTCTTATGAGGATAGAAAAAGAGATCTCCCCCCTCCCTCCGAAGGCACAGTGAGAAGGCAGCCATCTGCTAGCCAGGAAGAGGGCACTCAACCATGCTGACACCCTGATCTTGGACTTCGAGCCTCCAGAGCTGTGAGAAGATACATTTTTGTTGTTTAAGCCCCTCAGTCTGTGCTATTTTGTTATGGCAACCCAAGCAGACTAATAACACTAAATGATGACCTGGTAGACAGATGACCTTGGAGTCCAAAAACTGATCTCAGAGAGAAATGATACATTGGTGCTCTTAGGAGAAAGCTAGACATTGTGTTTATGGTATTTGGATCCCAAACATTTGGACCAATGCTTGGCCCATACAAGATATTCAACAAATATTTGTGAATTAAACAGTAAGTGAGTGGCTGGCTGGATGGGTGGGAGGGTGAAACCAAATGGAAAAGGAAACGAATGGAGGGAACAAGACTGACCCTCACAGGAATGTAATTAATAACGTGAGATTAAACGTGCCTCTTATGGACTTTGATGTGATGGTTTCAGAGACATGTTAACTTTGTTATATCAGAAGGATTTGCTTTGCTATATCAGAAGGATTACTGGTCCTAGACACAAAATAGCTAATATTCTCAGATTTGCCTCTGTGTTGTATTATGTCCTCAGCCATGCATTTCATCTCCCAGCATTTCTGCTTCTATATCCATAAAAGAACTGAGATAAATTAGCTAATATCTCTGAGGTCTTTCAACATTAATGTCCCAATATTGTATTAATTACTGCAACTGTAAAGTGAAAATGCAAACTTGCAGAAATTACATTATTAGAAATTAATGCCATCATTTGAATTTTTCCATATATATAAACTTTATATGTGTGTGTGTATACATACACACACACTTTATTTTTAATAATTTTTGCTACAGGTTTAAGTTTTTTAAAAAATTCAGTTTGCATTTGAATTATAACCATTAATGATAGTCATCTGGAAAAGAGAATTTTTTCAACAAATAATGGTAGAACAACTGGATATCTACATGGGAAAGAAAGAAATGAACTTTAAGCCTTACCTCATGTGGGCAGTTCAAAATATGTCCACAAATTGGTACTCTTTAGTACTCTTCCATTTTAGAAAATGTAAATTAATTCCACTTCTCTTGAGTGTGGAGTGGACTTAGAGACTCAACTTCTAATGAACAGAATTAGGAGAATGACAGTGTGTAACTTTGAATACTAGGTTATAAAAGGTAAATTGGTTTCCTCCTCACTCATTTTTGGTTAGATCATTTGCTCTGGGGAAAGTCAGCTGCAATGCTGTAGGGACCCAGACAGCCCTGCAGAGAGTCTTATTTTATGAGGAATCGAGGCCCTCTGCCAACAGCCATATGAGTGAGCCATCCTAAAAGCACATCCTCCTGTCCTGGTCAGGCTTCTGATGACTGCCGCCATGACCAATAGTCTGCCTGCAACCTCAGAAGAAAGCCTGAGCTGGAATCACCTAGCAAAGCCAGGCCCAGGTTTCTGACTTTTAGAAACTGTGTGAGTTAATAAATGTTTATTGTTTTAACTGCTAAATTTCAGAGTAATTTGTTACGCAGCAATAGATAGCTAATATACCTCATAACATACATACAAAGTAAATTGGGACAACTGGGTGGCTCAGTGGGTTGAGCATCTGACTCTTGATTTCAGGTCAGGTTATGATCCCAGGGTCATGGGATTGAGCCCTGCCTCGGGCTCCATGCTGAGCTTGAGTTTCTTGCTCTCCCTCTGCCTCCCCACCCCCCCTCCCCACTCACACACAGGAATGTGTTTGTTCTCTCTCTCTGTCTCTCAAATAAAGAAAAAGTAACTCAAAAATGAATCACAAACCGAAATGTCAAAGTTAAAACTGTAAAACTCATAGAAGAAAACAAAGAAGAAAAGCTTTATAATCTTGGAGAAGGGAAAGATTTCTTAGTTAGAATACAGAAAACATGAACTATAAAAGAAGAAGTTCATAAACTGCACTTTATTAAAATTAATAACGTATGCTTCTCAAAAGACACGATTAAAAATAAAAAGACAAGCTGCAGAGTAGGATAAAATATTACATTTTTTTCCAAAATGTATATATTTTAAAGACTTGTGTCTAGAATATATAAAGAACCCTTACAACTCAGTAATAAGACAAACACTTCAATTTTTTTTAATATGCAAAAGATTTGAGCAGATACTTTACAAAGAAGATATATAAATAGCCACCTAGCACATAAAAAGTTCTCAACGTCATCAGTTATTGAGGAAATGTAAACTAAAACCACAAGAGACCTCTCATACCTTCTAGACTGGCTAAAATTTAAGATTGATGGTATCTAGTATCAGTGAGATGTGCAGCAACTGGAAACCTCATGCACGGCTAGTAGGAAGAGAAAAGGTAACACTACTTTGGAAAACCATTTGATAGTCTCTTAAAATGTTAAATATACACCTATCATATGACCCACACTCCTCTGGTATTTACCCAAGAGAAATGAAAACAAATGTCCATGCAATGACATATACATGAGTGTTCATAATAGCAACAGCAACAAAGTATATCTATACATAAAATACTACTAAAAAATAAAAAGGAATGAGGTCTTGTTATAAGCAATAAATGTAAATGAATCTCAGAATAATTAGGTTGAAAAAAAGCCAGAGAAAAGAGAATGCATATTGTATGATTCCATTTACATAAAACTTTAGAAAATGCAAACTAACCTATAGTGACAGAAAGTAGATCAGTGGTCACCTATGGCCAGGAGTGGAGAGAGAGAAGGAGCACAAAGGGACACAAGAAATCTGGGAATGCTGGAAACATTCTGTACCTTTATTGTAACAATAATTTGATGGTGTGTCTAATTGTCAAGAACCATCAAATCTACACTTGAATGCTATTTACTATACATAAATAATACCTCAGTAAATGTGATTTTAAATTAATAATAATGCCTACCTCTTTGCATATCAGTTATGATGACCTAATGTTATAGATTTGTAATAAAACAAGAGCCTGGAACAGTGCTCATCACATTGAGAGAGACCCCGTAATCCTGAAATCCATTGAATCATTCAGGAATACAGAAGGCGACAATTAGTAATTCCTTTCCCCAAATGTTTAGTTACATGTACATTGATTACCCATACATTTCAGGCTGTGGAGTATTTAACAAATAATAATTTCATTATACTTCTTTAACACCTAGTGATTTTATGTGTGGCCTGTTAATAGCCCAGCTGACAGTTGACTACCGTAAGTGAACATCTTGGGCTTTGGTTTCAGAAGATGCCCCACTTTCCATGTCGTAGAGCATGTTTACAAATGTGAAACTTATTGGAAGCTCTGTTGCTCTTGTTTTTCTCTCCTTCAGAAAACTTTATCTGAACCCATTTTATGCCTTGGGTTTTTTTCACAGCCTATTTCAAACTGTTCTAGAGACAAGAGCATTTCTGCTCTAGTAACGCAGCCATTCATAACTTTTTCATCACCTAAGACCCACTGCATTATTTTTTTTACCTTGTGGCCCTCATGGTTTAAAAGAATTTAAATAGCAAGCTGTATATATTAAGAAACAATAGCTGCCCCCCCCCCCCATTTTTGGTAATTTTCTAAAGACACGTATGACTGGATGTCAGTTAATCACACTGGTTAAGTGTGCCCCACTGGTTCTGGGGCACCTGTGTGGCTCAGTAGGTTAACCATCTGACTCTTGGTTTTGGCTCAGGTCATGATCTCACGGTTCATGGGATCAAGCCCTGTGTCTGGCTCTGTGCTAATTGTGCAGAGCCTGCTTAACATTCTCTCTTTCCTTCTCTCTCTCTCCAGCCCTCCTCTACTCGTGCCTTTCTCTCTGAAAATAAATAAATAAACATTAAAAAAAAAAAAGACTAAGAGTTCTGAAGTCAGACCAGCTGGATTTGAATACTGACTGTACTGGGGCGCCTGGGTGGCACAGTCGGTTAAGCGTCCGACTTCAGCCAGGTCACGATCTCGCGGTCCGTGGGTTCGTGCCCCGAGTCGGGCTCTGGGCTGATGGCTCGGAGCCTGGAGCCTGTTTCCGATTCTGTGTCTCCCTCTCTCTGTGCCCCTCCCCCGTTCATGCTCTGTCTCTCTCTGTCCCAAAAATAAATAAATAAATAAATTTAAAAAAAAAAAACAAAAAACGTTGAATACTGACTGTACTATTTACTACCTATGTGATTGGTAAAATTATAAATCTTCATAAGCTTTTATTTTCTTTTCCAGAAAATGAGGATAATAATAGTGTCTATCTTGTGGAGTTGGTATGAGGCTTCAGTGAGATAATGTACGAAAATCTCTTAACTAGGGACCTAGAACAGACAGAACAATAAAATGTAGTGCTATATGTTATGGAAGCTTCTGATCAGAATGTGATGCATTACTGTACTGTTTTGAACAGTGGTCACCAAAGTAACCATAACTCCCACTTGCTTAGTGCCCACTATGTACTCGACATTATGTAAATAGAATTCTACTTAATCTCACAACTGTTCAGCCTGGTGGGTATTATTCCCACTTGCCCAGTGAGAAAACTTAGAATCAGAGAGGTTCATAACTTGCATCAGGTCACACAGTGGGAAAATGACTGAGCTGCAAGTTGAACCCAAATCTTTCTGGCTTGAAAACGTATCCATCCTTTCTATATCCAACTTCTCCAAATAGAATTCTAGTCCACAGCCAAGAAACACATTGTTTAGTTAGACTGTATAATTTGATTTCACACACATGAGCTGTTTCCATCAAGCTTTTTGAAGTCTTGAAAATAGTACTCATAACACTCCCTTACACACACACACACACACACACACACACACATCTACCTTCATTGTGAGCCCCTAGGGAACTATTGATGTAGATGAATCCAACTTTGTGTCCACACATACAAATTCTCTCCATGGCAGCAAAGTCAGGAAGCACAAGCTCAGATATTCTGCACCGTTGGCTTCTCATGGTATAATTAGACTCTTAAAGCAATAAGGAGAAGCCCCAGAGAAATTTTCATTCTGAGTTAGTGAAGACCACAGTGGCTGGAGCAGTGCTAAGGAAACAGCCCAGGGTCTCACACAGGGAGCAAGAATACAGGTTGAAAGAGAATTGATTATTTCATGACTTCATATTTGACTTTGTATTTTTTAATACAAATTAATTCTGACTGTGACTAAGGACTGGATATGTGGTTTATGAAAAGTAAGAAGCGTCTACTCCAAAGCCAGCTTTGTCTCTTAGAAGCTTTGGAATGCCTTTAAAAATTTTAAGTCCTATAGTCTGTGTCTAGCATTTCAAGTCCCCTGAACTTAAAAAAAAAAAAAAATCGGAGAGGAGGTTTGTGGGTTTTTTTTTGTTTGTTTTTTTGTTTTGTTTTTTTAATGTCAGAAAAGTCAGTGGGGACCCAAACCAAGTTTCTTTGAAACACGCTCTCTCAGAGGCCTGCCACAGAGGACGGGATGCCTGAGCCGGTTGTCATTTAAGCTTTTGGAAACAGGCTACTAATTAATATACAGATGAGATGAAAATTTTAAATCATTCGTGAACTCAAAAGGAAGGTACACTCTGAATATTCAAGTGATAGAGTTCCTGTGTGGTCAAATACAGCCTCTCTCCCTGATGGATGAAGCAAGTATTTTGTGAAGCCAGTGTGGACACCTGACAGCATCCTTGGTCCTGAGCACCTACTTGAGGGCTCTTTGATTCCTCAAGAAAGAAACTGAGGCTAAAAGAAGGAAGTCAGGGGGCAGCCCAGTCAGGATATATGTAAGCCATGCCACCTGAACCTTTGCCTGTTAGAGAACAGAATTGTGGGCTTTAACTACAAAATATCCATGGCAAACATACTTCTAATAATCATTTGCCAGAAAAACTTACCTCTGGAATGTAGGTCCCATGCCTACAAAAGATGTCCCCCCCCCCCCCCCCCCCCGTCCCTAAGGGAAGCTAATCAGGAAACACTGGTCAAAGAGGAAGCAGGTCTTGGGTGAGCACCTGGCCCACAGAACTATGCATAATACGACTCCAGGACATTGCTCTTTTCTGCCTGAGGGAGCTTAAGATATTGTGGATCATTCACAAGCAGGAAAAAAGAAGATAATTCCACACTGCAATAAGTAGTGGGGACAGAAAGACCAATACAGAAGAAACACCAAGGTAGCATATGCTAGTGTCACCCAAAGAAATGGGCTGTGCTCTCTTCAGCCCTCACCTGTCAGTCTCGGACTTTGTTTGAGAGAGCCTCCCTCATCTCCTGAAAATTCTCAAGGCCTTTAGATGTGGTCTCACTCACATCCTAATAAGCATTTCCCAATCTCTTTGTCCTTCTTCTAAAAGGCTTTGAATCTTCCTTCTCACTCACTCCCACTTCTCAGAAGTCATCCCTACCAGCTTCGTTTATTCCACAAACTTGCATTGCTTGCTTTCCATGTTCCAGGACCCTTGCTAGGCACTGGGGATCCATGAAGAAAGAGTACATTGGTCTACTGGGATGAGGGGAAAGAGACAGAACTTAACCCAGAGATACACAGAGATATTCACTGTAAGCTTTGGAAGCACATAACCTTACTCAGCCCTGGCGGCTAGGGAGGGCCTTCTGAAGGGTGGCCCTAAATCAAGTTTTAAAAGACTGGCAGGAAGTGGTCAGGGGTGAGGAATTGGGGGGCCCTTGAGTAGAGGTGAGGGCGTTCCAGACAAGCAACAATATGCTTCTTGCACAACAGAGGGTCCTACTCCACTCAGATGTGGTATCATTGCTGTCCCAATGAGCAAGCATGCATATCTCATTCACATTTCACATTTAAAAAAAATTTTTTTAACGTTTATTTTATTTTTGAGACAGAGAGAGACAGAGCATGAACGGGGGAGGGTCAGAGGGAGAGGGAGACACAGAATCTGAAACAGGCTCTAGGATCTGAGCTGTCAGCACAGAGCCCGACGCAGGGCTTGAACTCACGGACCGCGAGATCATGACCTGAGCCGAAGTCGGACGCTCAACCGACTGAGCCACCCAGGCGCCCCACATTTCACATTTTATAATCAGGTTCTTTTGGTGAAGAGGCAAGTAAGTATTCATTCATTTTTTCAAATCATATTTACAGAGCAGGTAGTATGTGCTGGGCAATGTGCTAGGTACTGAAATCAAAGGAAGATATTTTTGTCATGGCTGGTGAAAGAACTCATGCCTAAGTCCGTAGATGTAAATGTTTTAAATGAGTGAAGGGAATCTGAAAAGTGGAATAAGACAATTATAGGTAAGGGGGGTAGTCATGGGGGGGACAGTAATAGGTAAGGGCGGTAGTTATGAGGGGAAATGGGGGCAGAATTCTCTGGGTATAAACACTGGTCTGTAAACAGACACTGAAATAAAACAAGGAGACAGGAGTGGAAGGGATTCAAAGCTTTGTTTTCCTGGGACAAAAGAGGCGAAAGAGTCAGAGGTAATGTCAAGAGAGTTCTTTGTGTGATCAGAACGAGATGCAGAGGAATACCATGTGCTTCTGAGGATAGCATAGAAACGAAATGTGAGGAAGTCTCAAGTTTCCTAAATTCAATTGAAAAGCCAAAGACTTACATCAGCATTTGTGGCTGTGTGATTCCATACTCTGAATTAAAAGCCAAAGCATATTGAAGACATAACTCTTGGGAACAACCCAAGCACCTAGGCAGCTGTAACATTTCCTAAGTTTTCCGTAACATAAGATAAAATGGCATGCCTAAGACACTCAGTGAAATGTCATATCCAGGATAAAAGCTGGATTCTCATTCTTTAGCCACCAAACCATGTCTTTTTTTTTTTTTTTTTTTTTCCAAATGTGTTGTGCTTTTATCCTTCTTGACTCATTGGACCAGCTAGTCATCTCTTCCACAATATGGAAACTATTCTCAGAGAATCGTAGGTTGAAAATCTGGCCTCAGAGAACAGCTCATCGTGTTCCTTGGTGGAGCATAATGAACAGCATGGATTCATTTGCACAGGTTCTCAGGGAAGAATTGAGAGATCAAAGGGCTAAGCTTCCGTCTGCCATGTTTCCTCTTCCTCACTATACCGAAAAGTATACGGAAAAGTGTTTAGTAAACACATCAGGGGAAGGCAAACTGACCCCATGAAGTCCTTCCCTTCTGGACTTCCAGTCTATAGAGATGTTACTAGCCTACTCAGACACTAGAACAGATGAATGAAAAGAAAATCGAGCAGTCGTATGAAGACACAGGCTAGGAGGAGGTGCTAGCATCTAAACTCCTTAGTAGCAGCTCGAATGGTCTCTCTTTAAAGGTCTCAGTGAAGGTCCCTGTTCTCTCCCTATCTCAGCGGTTAAGGGGCATCCATATGTAGAGCACTGAGTGCCACAATGAAAGGACCAGGGCCTGTTTTAACCTGCTGTCTAACATACACTGCCTCAGGGCCTGTGCCAAGGCCTGGAATCAGAGGTCAGCTTTTTGAGCTATTTCAAATGCATACCTCTAGTTATAACATCAATGCAAATGTTCTCATTTAAACGGAGGTGGCCTGAGGCTACAGGCTGCAGTTTTGCTTTAATCCTTTCCTTCAAAACACATGTAAGATGCTAAGAAATGATCTATTGACAATGCGATGAATTTCAAGAGAGAGAAAAATGTTTAAGGGGAGAATCTGTGTCATACATGCTCACATTTAACAGGGGACTTTAAACAGGTTAACATATTGGAATGTTGCAAAACAATATGACATACAAGAAGTGGAAACTTAGGGGCGCCTGGGTGGCTGGGTCAGTTAAGCCTCTGACTCTTGATGTCAGCTCAGGTTTCATGAGTTTGAGCCCCACATAGGGCTCTGCACTCACAGTGCAGAGCCTTCTTGAGATTTCTCCCCCTCTCTTTGCCCCTCCCCGCTTGCACTCTCTCTGACTTTCTCAAAATAAATAATAAGTGGAAAACAAACAAACAGAAAAAAACCCACCAGAAACTAGTTCTTCTCCTTTACTTAGCTTTGGCCAAGCTTGCCCCCTGAGAACTGAGCCGACCAGGGCTTGAGGCAACCAAAGTAGAGACCAAGCCCCAGGTCCAGGCTGCTCCCTTGTCTGCCAAACCTGAGCACAGCCCCAACCACCCTCCAGGCTGTTCCTTAAGGTTCTTGAGAATCTGGTAATGAGCCCTCACAGGGGATTCATTCAAACCATTTGATGCTTTGGCATCAAAGCTCGAAGCATCCATGTCAACCTTCCAGCCAGTTGACAATTGGCTCCTAGACTCTGCTCTGGTCCTGCCCGATCTCTCATCTTGTTCTGGCATCTCCACACCCCAGCGGCTCCACCCCTCATGCCATGCTTCCCCCCAGCCTCACAAAGACAGTCACCCAGCTGGCTGCCTCCACATAGCTTATGAAAAGAAAGGAAAGGAAAGCTAACCAAAGAAAAGAGAAAACAGAAGAAGGGAGGACAGACTAATACAGAGCCCCAACATTCTTCAGAGTACTCTGTATCTTCCCAAGAGAAACAGGATGGAATTGAGGGCAGAGGAGAGGAATGTCAATAGTTGTTTGACTTATCCTCCTGCACATCAGACATCTTAATAGAGAAGAACAAATACAGAGAAATAAAAAGGGTCCTGAGAAAAGTGGGGGGAATTTTTTAAAATTATCTTTAAAGATTTTAATTTTTATTATTTTTTAGTTTTTATTTTAGAGAGAGAGACTGCATGAGAAAGGGGCAGAGGCAGAGAGAGAATCCCAAGCAGGCTCCATGCTCAGCACAGAGTCTGATGCGAGGCTCAGTCCCGTGA